>NW_017537179.1:502628-529815 GCF_001853355.1 Bactrocera latifrons | reverse complement strand
CATGGTTGTTAGGAGTGGGAAATGATCACTATTGTGGAGTTCATCCAGTGTGCAGGAGCAGAGTTTGGCGGCAATAGATGCTGAGGCAAGGATAATATCAGGATGGGTAAAGGTTTTATGGGTTGAAAAATGCGTGGGTAAACCATCATTTAGAACAATAAGGTTTTGCGAAAGGATAACGTCTTAATAATTTTTCCTCTTTTATTAACACATTTGGAGCCCCACAACGGGCTCCACGCAATAAAATCTCCTAGGATTATGATGGGAGTGGAGAATGTATTACGAAAATCAATTATATCTTTATTGTTAAATTTTTGAATGCGTGGGATGAAGCAATTAATTAATGTGATTTTTTGTTCAACATCGATTTCAATTGCTAAACAGGAAAATTTGATGTAACAGGGACTAGTTTATTATTTATGGATTTTTTTTTTTTTTATAAAAAAAGGCGATTCCCTGTTTGCAGGAGCCAATCGAGGGTTTATTATGAAACCAACTATGATATTTATTGGGCGAGTATGCTGTTTTGTTGAATGGAACATGTGTTTCTTGTAACGCAATAATTTCGGGTCTAAATTCATTTATTAGAATATTCCAATCTACGTAATTGTTCAAAAGTCCGTTTATATTCCATTGTAGTATTTGTACCACTGTGGTGTTGTATCAGAGGGGTACGGTGGGATGGAAAAAAGAGGGATGCCAGTGGAAAGGTGAGAAATTAAGGAAGAAATTAGGGTGTTTGTGTTTTGTGAGTCAATAAAGTTTTCGGTGTTATAATTATTTTCGTGTATGTTATTGTTTGCTGAGTTATTGTAATTGTTGTTTGCGTTGTTGTTGTCAAAAGAGTTATTAATGCCTGTTGTTGGAGTAGGACCTGGTAGGGTTTGTATTGTATTTGTTGTATTTTGCTTATTTTGTTTTTGCGCGTCGTTTGTCACTTGGATATCTGTGTTGTTGTTGTCAACTAATGTTTGGTTTGCTTGTGAATTATTTGTGCGTGTGTTGATATTGTTATGTTGTGAATTGGGCCAATTTTTTACAATATGAGAGAAGGGGATCGAAGACTCATTGAGAGATGGGGGCACCTGTGCTTTGTATATTGTTAATGCCACACGCATTGTACATTTTTTTACAATTATTTGTTTCCTTTGTGCAAATTTTGGGCATATCTTATTGGAAGCAGCGTGGCTACCTGAACAATTTGGACAAATAGTGCGAGAGAACGGAGTGGGAGGGTGGGGTTTGAGTGCACATGAGTCGCATGCAGCCGGTTTGTTACAGCGTTTTGTTGTGTGGCCAAGCATTTGGACATTTCTGCACCTCATGGGGTTAGGATAGAATGGCTTGACTTTAGTAGTGTACCAAGATACTTCTAATTTTGTGGGTAATTGGTATAAATAAAATGTGAGGAGTCATTGAGGCACGGTGTAAAAATAGTGCCCGTTGAATAGTTGAGGTTATGGTGTAAATCTACTTTTACATCACACACGCCGATTAAATACATATATTGTGGCCAAACATTTTTTGCGATGTGATTGTTTTTAACCAAACGCAGCAGGCTGCAATGCACGAAAATTGGGTTAGGTGTTTATTTGATTTAGTCGCACTGACCACGAGGTATTTGAGCTTGTCTTTTTTGCTAGTTGGCAATGCCGTAAAGTAATCTTTGGTTATGTTTTGAGATTTTTTTCGCTTGGGTTTTTTGCTTGTGGATAACAGGGCAAACCTCTTATCCCCAAGCGTGGGTCCCTCAAAGGACATTTTTTGGAAAAACTGTTTTATTTATGTCACGATAAAAAAGAGAGAAAAAAAGGAAATCACTATCACTGTATCACGCTGTTATCACTATAATACGCTGTTCGACAACCGTCCGCGATTAGTACCAGTTGGCGATTTGAAAATAACACAAGAAGCGCACATGTATGTACAGGCATACCTATCTTCATAAATACGTGAAGTACATTATTTGTACGGTTATGAGCAGGTAATTACATAATAATAATTAAGTACATAATATATCAGAAACAAAGCCACAACTGGATTTATACCATATATTAGTATATACCAATAAAACATTTACTCTTTCTGAAAATACATTCCTTTCTAATACTGAAGTGGGAAGATGCCGAGCAATTTACTCAAAGTCGTGCGTTGTAATCACCAAAGAAATGTTTTTCAATGTTCAATATCATCATGCCTATGAATTTGAACAAAGTCTGTATTACAGTTATTTTTGTGTCTTATTACGACTCCATATATATTTTTTGTTTTACTTAGTGTGTTGGTGTGAGGAACATACAGATTACTGGTAAGTTATGCACCCAGTAAAATTATGTTTTTTCTTCTTCGATGGGCGAAATTTGAACCTTTTCCATTCACTAGTGCATTGACGTTTTTTAGAAGGTAAATGCTCAGATGCTGAAACACTCCCTCTTTTAATATTTTCTTGAGCTAATGCTCCCCTGAGTTGCACTAAAAATAAGTGCCATTTGCAAGTGGCATATTCCACTTGGCACGGGGAAGCATCACGTTCTCAAGGATATACTTGTATATCAATCGATCCATATTGCAATTGATTCGATGAAGAGGTTAAACGCCAAGCCCGGAAAAACATCCTCATACCATAATGCCAACTCCAAAATGCTTAACCGAGCCTTGGCAGTATTGGGAATCTGACCACTTATTTTGGGTTGGCGAACTCTTCTCATTCCTTCTGAATTTTTCAAATTAAATTTTGATTCAATTGGAAAGTATTGTTTTCCATTGTTTCACTGATTAGTTGCTATGTTCCAGAGAAAATTTTAATGTTCTTAGTAGATTTTTTCTTAATATAAAAGGCTTTTTAGCTGTCCTGTAACTTGTTATACCACCTGCACACCCTCTTCTTTGTACAGTACGGCTTGAACTTTCCAATTTAAAGCTTTAACCCCGCTCGCTGTCGACATATCAGGAAACTATTTTAGTTCTCTAAGTTTTTATGAATCATCATGTCGTGTTCTAGCTCTGGCTAGTTTTCACAGATCCACTGTCCCTAAATTTCTTTATAATAAAAGGCACTGTGGATTTGTTGATATAAAATTTGTTACAAACGTCTTTTGTGATAATTCATTTATGTAGTCTTTACTAATTAATTGCTTTAATAGAATTGACTGTATGTTTCTAGCCATGGTCACGTTTTGTTATTAATATCTTCGAAATAAGTAGAATTTTAATCACGTCACAACTTTTTATATAAAGACACTTTGTTAAACTAAAATGATGCTGATTTTTTACGTCGTTTTTCAAATTGCAGAGATAATGCAAAATCATCAGAAAATAATGGGATTTTCGACCCTTATCACGGAAAAAACCGACTAGTCCAATATGTTTTGTCGCAGTGAATGTTGGGTACTTGTAATTTCTTTCTTATAAAATGTAAACTCTTAAAAAAAATTATACGGGTTTTCATTGATTCACTAAATAAACAATATGCCTTTATAATTAAATACTTTTTTGATATCTAAAATTGTAATTTGGACTATACCACATGTTTTTAGCATTCAAAGCCATCAGTCCAATATGTTTTGTTCGACACTGTATATATATATATACACTTCCAGCCGTTGTCCTGCGTGAAATTATGTGCTTTGAAATGAAAAGAATGTTTAATTTAACATTTCATTTTGTTTCAATGTAACGTTGCTTGATAAACCACATTTTCTGGTTTCTGTTTCGATGTACAGACCGTGTGAAAAACATAGCACTTCCAAACTTGCCAAACCAAGTTGTGTCCTGTTGATCGTCACCTCAAATGCAATTTTCACCGGAAGCGAAATACGTTTGAACTGAAACGGCAAATCATTGGAATTCAAAGGAATTCGTAGAATCAAGCATTCTGTCCACTTGTATTCGATAGGTGCATTCCATTTCACAGTTTCGGTGCATGAAGATTGCGAAACATAATAACGACAGATCCTACTTTGAGACGCAAATGATGCGGCGGCGTACCAAGCCTCTACAAAGAGTTTAGAAATTCCACCGGATAATTCACGGCGTCGTCTTTATTGTCAAGACGATCGATCGCTTTGTATGAGGGCAAGTCTCCCGCAATTTGACTTTGAACCTTCCAGGTTAAGTCAACAACATCGGTATTTTTGGCAGCTAACATTGCGCGTGCACTTAAGAGGAATCGTAGTTACGATAATTTGGCCAATGTTCGGATAAACATTCATGATGAGTTCATTTTTCGGGAATTGATAAATGGCGAATGGAATTGATATCAAACCACCGGAAGTATCAACCGTAATTGACCCATTTCCAATTTTTAGCGAAGACGATGTAAAATGTCTTCGGCAATTTTATTTTTGTTCGCGGGCTTACTTCTCCAAAACTTACACACGCCGTACCATTCACAGTTCGCAATGACTCAAATGAAGTTAATCGAAGGTAGAAACAATCGCCATTTTTCGGGTGGCTTGTATAAATTCATCCTAAGGAATTAGTTGAGAACACACCTGGATGTCAATCTACTGGTTTGCCTTCCTTTCTGCAAGAGCAGAGCAAGTTCTCGCAAACGGTTCACAGACGAAAGTTGAGAAAAATATCGTAAATGTTAATTTTGTTGCTGCAGTGTTTTCATTGGCTGTACTGTATCCTCTGAGTTGAAATATACTCTTTGGCCATTCTCCAAATTAACTGCGAGACGCACAACCGTTGCAACGGTCGGAAAACGTGCATGAATTGCAAAAGTAAATATCCTACAAAGCGCTATTGCAGTTCACGTATCGACCATCTGATACTTGCTGATCTCATCCTGATGATCTCTCGCATGACAAGTTTCATCAAGATATCTCAATTTTTACTCAGGTTACAGCTTGCACGGACGGACAGACAGACATCCCATTAGCAACTTTATTGCGAGAGTATAAAAATGATGCCTTCTGAATTACATGAAAATATCTGAGAGATTTACCGACATTTTCGGGAAAAATTAGGTTAGGTTGGGTCAGGCACTGAGTTCTTCGTGTTCGATATCAGGGACCTTGAAAAGTTATACTCCGATCACGACAATTTTTTCACAAGGGATACTTCAACTCAAATATCGTATTTGTGTAAAGTGTTATTCCGCTATCATCATTGGTTCCTAATATATATTATACAGAGAACTCATCAGATCGAATTCTAACAAGCGTTATATTGGAAGAAGGCGTGGTTGTGAACCGATTTCACCCATATTTCGTACATGTTATCAGAGTGTTAAGAAAATATTATTTCATTGAAATCGGTCGAGTAATTCCTGAGATATGGTTTTTGGTCCATAAGTGGGCGACGCCACGCCCATTTTCATTTCTTAAAAAAAGCCTGGATGCAGCTTCCTTCTGCCATTTCTTTCACAAAATTTAGTGTTTCTGACGTTTTTTGTGAGTCGGTTAACGTCTTTTAATGATTTTCAACATAACCTTTGTATGGGAGGTGGGCGTGTTTATTATCCGATTTCTTCCATTTTTGAACTGTATATGGAAATGCCTGAAGGAAACGACTCTATAGAGTTTGGTTGACATGACTATAGTAGTTTCCGACATACATATGTACAAAAAACTTAGTAGGGGGCCCACGCCCACTTATCCAAAAAAATTACGTCCAAATATGCCTCTCCCTAGTGCGACCCTTTGTGCCAAATTTCATTTTAATATCTTTAGTTACGGCTTAGTTATGACATTTTATAGGTTTTCCGTTTCCGCCATTTTGTGGGCGTAGCAGTGAGCCGATTTTGGCCATCTTCGAACTTAACCTTGTTATAAAACCAGTAAATAAGGGTACCAAGTTTCATCATTATATCTCAATTTTTCTCAAGTTACAGCTTGCACGGACGGACGGACAGACGGAAGGACGGACAGACAGACATCCGGATTTCAACTCTACTCGTCACCCTGATCACTTTGGTATATATAACCCTATATCTGACTCTTTTAGTTTTAGGACTTACAAACAACCATTATGTGAACAAAACTATAATACTCTCCTTAGCAACTTTGTTGCGAGAGTATACAAATGAGTATGGGCACTAAGTGCACCGTTCTAAGGTCAAAGTTGTATAGTTTAGCGCTAATTTAGAATGGAATTCGTTTAGGCCTTGGCTTAACCCTATATCTTTATTATAATGAATTCCGATGCTATGGTTGACGTTTTCCACAATAACTCTTCGTTCGAGTTAATAAATATCACATATAAACGTATCTCAGTTGAAGATACTCGTATTTTTTCAATTTAAGTCAAGAAGATACCAAATTTGTTAGTAATTTATTCACGGTTAATCATGTTTAATATAAAGTTTTGCCAGCAGCTGAAAGAAGTTTTCAAGGGTATAAAATGTGCGGTTATACCCAACATTTGCCCATCCTTACTTGTTTGTCTTACCTCTTATATAAGTATACTATGTTTTTTGTACATTGTTCAAATTATACTTTATTGCTAATTTTGGTGACGCTGTAAAGCATATTGGTAATACTTAGTACCTCAGACACAAAACAAAATTGGTATTTAATTTGAAATGGAATAAAAAGAAAAATGATTTTTGAACTGAAGCGTGATAAATTCATTCAATTTCCAGAGCAGTACGAGTAGTACAAGGCCTTCAAAGACGGTCAAGAGATCGTTGAATATATGCTTCGTACTGGACGACCTTCGACCCCCACAGCTGATGAAAATATTAAAAAAGTTAATAATAGGGTGCTTGACGTCAGGCAAGTGTTAGAGATATGGCAGAACAGTTCGACAATGATTTTGGTGGATATTTCAGGTACGAAACGCGTTCTTGCTCGACTCGTCCCGATAAAGCTGATTTGTTTTCAAAACGAATACCGTAAACAGGTCTCTTTGGTTCGATTTCCAATCTCGGAGTGACAGACGGTCAATAAGTAGTTCAATATAGCCGTATTGAGGCGTTTGCGTGAGAACATCCGTCGAAAATGCCCGGAATTGTAAAAGATCAATTCATAGATTTTACTATCGCATCGATTGTGATCGAATTTGAAGCCAAAAACGTAATGAATACCATCGCTAAACCACCATATTCACAATAATTAGCGCCGTGTGACTTTTTCTCACAAAATTCCTTTTTCTGTCGATCGAAATGATTAAGCAAAATTCGTTGAAGAAGCTGCAGGCCATCCCAAAATGTGTTTATGTTTATGAAGAGTGTTTGAAAGACTGGAAAAAGCGTTGCATAAGTGTATTACATCTGGTAGGGATTACTTTAAAGGCGACAAAATAAATATTGATGATATTTTGTCACAACGTATGTACATATTCGAGAACATGTTCCCACGCGATTTTTGAAAATAACAAAGCACTCGCCGACATATGCGACAAGAAGTCTGCTAGTTAAATATACCATATACTGCATAAAGTAAACTGGATGTTTGAAATCCCTCACAGATTGACGAATATTTTCGGTAAAAGTCAGCCAAAGCCTCTGGGGTTCATATATTCGAGGTCTAGTGGCTTGGATTCATTCTGCGAAATAATAGTCTTGTACTATATTGTGCAGTTAAGTAACGGCGTTTTATAAGCTTCCAATTAAAGACGTTCTGTAGGTGTGGCAATAGCCATTATCCTTCTTTGACCAGGAGCATGTGTTCCATGTTAAATCAAGATAGTTTTTACTCCATGCGCAGACGGTCGGACGGACAGACAGCCTCTCGTATATACATAACTCGATAACTATTTCGGTTATATTTACGTGATACAAATTACCGTTAGGTGAATAAGACAATTCTACTATATAAAACATCGAATATACCATATATGCGCTGTTTGTCTGATACTATTGAACCGATTTTCGTAAAATTATTGTCTCACATTCATTTTGGTTTTACTAAAGAATTGAAAAGGCCAATACTTGAGCATCATCTATCACCGTCAAATTGTTTGTATCATAATCGCACACAAAGTAATAACATCTTTAATCCAAGAGGGAAGCGGGAAAGTGCACAACTATCATCGACACATGTACACAATTTCTTAAATTTACATATTGTTCTTAAAACAGCTCACTGAGTTTTCCATTTTCCATTTTTTCACATCCCATTGTTTCATCTTCATTCTTTACTTTTGCAGAAACCTCACTCCCGCTCACTGTCCACGTCCTCCGGCAATTCTGTATTTGATAGTCGTCGTCACCTGATGGAATTGGATGAAGGTGAACTATTCATGGAGCTGATTCGTGATGTGGCCAATGAATTGGATATTGATGTGCTGTGTCATAAAATCCTCGTCAATGTAGGACTGCTTACTCATGCGGATCGTGGCTCATTATTTCTAGCCAAGGGGCCACCAAACAATAAATACCTGGTTGCGAAGCTCTTCGATGTGACACAGAAAACAGGTGAGTCCAAATTACAAAAGCAAAGGCCGTTGGTATTACGAGACCTTTGAAGCAGTATTTATGTGAACCTAAGGATTCAGCGTTGCATGCAAATGAAGTACAGCAGCAAAGCACACAAAATGAAATCTCTTTATCTCCGTTCTACTTTTCGGTTTTCTTTTTTGCAATGCTGCAATTGACTTTTGCTACTTGGCTATTTTTGCAATTGACTATTGATTCTTATGCAATGGTTTCCTTTGTCATTTGCAGCGCTCAAGGATGCTGTTAAGAAGGCTAAGCTGGAAGAGATACGAATACCTTTCGGTGTGGGCATTGCCGGCATGGTGGCGCAAACAAAAGAGATGATCAACATAAAGGAAGCATACAAGGATGCACGTTTTAATTGTGAGATTGATTTAAAGACTGGCTACAAAACGAATGCAATATTATCGATGCCAATATGCAATTACGAAGGAGACGTCATAGGAGTGGCACAGATTATCAACAAAACCAACGGTAAGTTGCTGAGATTGCACAAACACAAATTAGACTTTGAAAAGTTCTAATATATATATTCAACTGTTAGTAATAAGGGAGAAAAATCTCTCGACATGGGTGGAGAGATTGTTGCTTAATTATGGTGTTTTACTGCCGCATTTTGTTTGAGCTTTCGGACATAATGAATTGCTTGGAAAATGTTTTTAATTAAGTTCGAATCAGCCATTTTGTATGGAAAATTCATAAACAAATTAATCATTCATCTGCTGAGAAAAGGCGTTCACGATTTAATGGCTATAGGAGGTATAGGTATTGCTCGCATCCGTTTGTGAAAATGTTCCATTTCTATTTAGAATTGAACTTTCGAATGCACTTACAATTTTTATTAAACAAGAAAAAGAAGTTAACTTCGCCTTCACGCAACATATCATTCACATTTACAAATAAAAAAGTTCCGATACAAGAAGCTGAACTTGATCGGTCGGTGTGTATGGCAGCTATCTGCTAGAGCGGTCTGACCTGAACAATTTGTTCGTATTTATGCCCATGCCTTGGATAATAATCTATGCAAAAATTCGTGAATATATTCACCATACAGTGATTCGTCAATGTAGCAAAAATTATGGGCTTGATCTGAAAGTGATATCAGTTGAAAATACCATAAATTTAAATCATCAAGTCACTTCCAAAAAGTTTTATTCTATATTTACGAAAATTTCACCGCTTAAGGGGTTTCCTCGGGCAAAAAACAGTCTTTTTAAAAATTTTTCTCATAAAATCATCTCAAGTGAAAAAATACGTATTATGGTAAGACCTTAATTTAGAAGTTGGACGAAGGTAAAAAATGGAAATTGGATTTATCGCAGGAATTTTTATAAAGAATGAAAATTTCAGCGAAAGTTGCGCAACAATTTTTCAAATAGTTTTAATCGAAAAGAATTGTATCTCAAAGACCTGTGCAAAATTTCATGAAGATCGGTTGAGTAGTTTTCGAGAAAACTTGCCAACCGACTTCAAAAACACAGTTTCGTGAAAAACTCGTTTAAAGACAGGACACTTAGCCAAGCTAAACTCGAGCACATGAGTTCTCCCTTAAATTGATTTCATGAATTAGAATTAAGTTTTTCACTCTCTTACAGGTTCCATGGAATTTGACGAACACGACGTCGAGATTTTCCGACGTTACTTAACCTTTTGCGGCATAGGCATACAAAACGCACAACTATTTGAAATGTCCGTCCAGGAATATCGACGCAACCAAATACTCTTAAGTTTAGCGCGAAATATATTTGAGGAGCAAAATAACTTGGAATGTTTAGTGACAAAAATTATGACGGAAGCGCGAGAGCTGCTTAAATGCGAGAGATGCGCTGTGTTTTTGCTGGATTTGGACTGTTGTGAGGCGGTAGGTAGGAAGGGTTACAAGGAAAATAAATCGTATACCATATACGTATATTATCACTGAATTTGATAGAAGAAGGCAAAAAATTAATTCCTTTTTTTTTTACATTTTGGCAGAGTCATTTGGAGAAAATTATTGAGAAACCTAGTCAACTACAAACTCGTCTTAACCGCGCCATCAAGGACGTGGACGATAATGAAAGAGATGACAAAGTAAGTGTGGAATTAGTGGAAACTTATTACAACACTCTTCTCCAATACTTAGCTGATCTTCCAATATTCCATAGCAAATGTCCCGCACGCGCTTCACAGTTCTCTTTGAGCTGGGTGCCTCCAACCAGTCGGCCAATATTTCCCGCCCCTCTGTCAACGATCTGTGCAACTCCACTCTGGCGCAGATTGCGCAATTTGTTGCAACGACCGGGCAAACCGTGAATATCAGTGATGTCCATGAGTGGGTACGGGAGCATAATCAAATACGAACAGAGAATGAGATTGACGCGACAAAGGCGATCTTGTGTATGCCGATCGCGAATGCGCAGAAGACGGTGATTGGTGTGGCGCAGTTGATTAATAAGGTACTTCAACTGTACCTTTGAAAGTTTTGTGCAATTGAAAATATATATGGTATAATATTAATTTGTGTCTTTTTCAACTCTGACACAGAGTACGGGTTTGCCCTTCACCGACTCAGATGTTTCCATTTTTGAGGCGTTTGCCATTTTTTGTGGTTTGGGTATACACAACACCCAAATGTACGAGAACGCTTGCAAATTAATGGCGAAGCAGAAGGTAGCTTTAGAATGTTTGTCTTATCATGCGACCGCTAGCGCGGAGCAAACCCAGAAGCTGGTCAACGATAGAATTGAATCGGCCGAAAAATATGATTTATATAGTTTTAAGTTTATTGGTGAGTTTCTCACATTTTTCGGAAATATGTATTTTGGTGACTCTTCCAACGTTTAACTTTTGGCAGACTTTAATCTCTGTGATGATGACACTTGTCGCGCCGTCTTGTGCATGTTTCTGCAATGCAATCTAGTCTCAAAGTTCCAAATACCCTATGAAGTAAGTCTTCTTAGCTTCACGATACTAGAACAAAACTGATATGTCTTTCCCTTTTAGGTTCTTTGCCGTTGGGTGCTGAGTGTGCGCAAGAATTACCGTCCAGTGAAGTATCACAATTGGCGTCACGCCCTCAATGTGGCCCAAACAATGTTCGCAATGCTAAAGACTGGCAAAATGGAACGTTTTATGACTGATTTAGAGATATTGGGCCTTTTGGTGGCCTGCTTATGTCATGATTTGGATCATCGTGGTACAAATAATGCATTCCAAACAAAAACCGAGTCACCACTGGCTATACTATACACGACTAGCACAATGGAACATCATCACTTTGACCAGTGTGTAATGATTTTGAATTCGGAGGGAAATAATATATTTCAGGTAAGATTTCAAACAGCTTATATTGTTTTATATGTTCCAGATAGAAAGAAATGAAAAATATGGGCTGAAGATATCAAATATTTCCTATGAAAATTTAAAATCCAATGAAACATTAAGCTTTTATGACAACAATCCATTAGTTTTTAACTCTTTTCATTCTAATCATAATACTAATCTAATTGACTCTTATATTATATAAACCATAAACATTCGTAAACAAATTTTCTCATCATCCTTATTTCCTTCCAGGTTCTGTCACCCGAAGATTACCGTTCAGTTATGAGTACCGTGGAAAATGCCATACTTTCAACCGATCTGGCAATGTATTTCAAAAAACGTAATGCCTTTCTGGAGCTCGTCGAAAACGGCGAATTCGATTGGCAGAGTGAGGAAAAGAAAGAGTGTAAGTGTCAAACTGCAGATCCATAGTTCCATAATCACCAATAATTTGTGTTTCAGTACTCTGCGGTATGATGATGACCGCCTGCGATGTGAGCGCCATTGCAAAACCTTGGGAGGTACAACATCGTCTAGCCAAGCTAGTAGCGGATGAGTTCTTTGATCAAGGTGACCTTGAGAAGCTGCAACTAAATACACAACCAATCGCCATGATGGACCGGTGAGTGAAGAAAGGGAGACTATGTTGTTTTACAGAAGATATAAACTTTATATTTTGTAGTGAGCGCAAGGACGAGTTGCCTAAAATGCAAGTGGGTTTCATAGATGTGATATGTTTGCCGCTCTATCGTGTACTTTGCGACACTTTCCCCTGGATAACTCCACTATATGAGGGTACTCTAGAAAATAGACGCAATTGGCAAGATTTGGCCGAAAAAGTAGAAATGGGTCTCACTTGGATAGATCACGATACCATCGACAAACCAGTGGAAGAATTTGCCGGTATGAATTACGACACTTTTACGGATATAATTAAATTGCGTGCTCTAAATGTTTCAAGTATTCCCCGAAACAGGTTGTGCCGATGAGGAGATAAAAGATATCGAATTCACCGTAACCACATTGAATTGTCATCCACATCAGCAGCATGGCGACGATGCTTCCACGCCGGAGCATCATCGCGGTAGCACACGGCTGAGCATGAAAAAGACGGGCGCTCTAGGCAAGGCCGTGCGTTCGAAATTGACAAAAACGCTGTACAACAGCATGGATGGCGTTAAGCAGAAATCCTCATTTAAGCTACTCGACTCACATGTTAGCGAGGATTTAGATGATAAAAGCCCAACGAGTCCTTCGCAGCCAATGATGGTGGCTCCCGGTCACATTTCCGCTTCGTCGTCCACATCTTCGGCAGGCACTGTCAGCACAACCGACAAGTCAAAGAAGCGCTCCAAGTTGTGTTCGCTGTTGTGACGAAAACCATCCAATTAGAATTTGGTGACCTCCACCGATAAGCACAGTGGTGGTGGGGGGTCGACCGATGTCTAATTGGAGTTAATACTTAAATATGTAAAATAGGTATAGCGGTAAGGGAGCAACACTTTTGTGTATAAAGGGAGGGGTTAATGCAAGCATATTCAGTCTGAGAAAAAGATAACTAAAAATCAAAATTTTTTAGCAAATTGAAAAAAAAAGATTTACAAAGTTGCAACAAAAATCAAAATAAAGTCCAAAGATATACTATTAAACCAATTAAGAGTGGTAAGAAATAGTCCAAGTACATAATTTATTACGCATTTGCACTTACAATTTTGAATTGGAAAATACAATAGGCCATTAAGAATTTAAACAGTGCAATTACGAATAATTGAGTATTAGACCAGTCAAATATTCCGATTAGTCGAATTTGATCCATTGAAAACTTCTCTTTCGTGGCGTAAAAAGAAAAGCGTAGCTCATGTGAGAGCTTTTCGGGTTTCTGCCGAGCGCTCGAGAGTGAGCAGCTGATTCCAAGGTAATTAGAACCACGATAATCCAACAGCTGAAAGGATGTTAAGCTTGTTTGAAAATTCTCTTGAACCAAGGATAATACAAAGCACAACCTAATTTACTACCAAAAACTAATAGGACATACTTGTATGCACTTAGATATGTACGTAAAACATGTGACTTTACTGGAACTCAATTTTAAATAAATGTTAGCAGCGATTCCGCTTTGTGTATAGAGAACACACACAAATGTATATGGATGAATGTATTTTTTTATTTAACGGTAAGCTAGTCAAATTTTCATTAGGCAAATATGCAGATGTGGAAGCAGTTTCGCTTCAGTGTGAGTCTTTATTCTAGTCGTATCACATACTAACTACACTACTTTGAATTAAATTCAGATTAACTTTACAAACTTTAGGTATAATAGAGTTATTAGGCAATATGCACCTTTCACAGCAATGAAAGCGCGCACTGGTAGCGATTAAATAGCGAAGCACTGCTTTATGAAACTTTGTATGGAGATTGTGCTCGCTGTGGCCGGGGCATAGACACACTTTCGTGCTGCAGCTCACAATTGGCGGCGCATGCGCTACTACTTTGATAGCAATACACTCACTACGATGATATTTATGCAATCTCAAATATGAATAAATACAAAATATGTATGTAAATTTGCATGTTACTTTAATTGTTATGAATTAGTGAAATATGGCAACACCTTTGTGAAAAAATCCTTTTAGATATAACTACATGTACGTGTAATGTGTGCACAATAAACACGAAAAAATAAAAAATTAACAGAAAGAAAATATTTTTAAACTAAAGAAAAAAATGTTAAACAATAATGATTTGAGTGAGTTTCCAAACTGAAAGGAGCTAACTGTTAATGTAACTGCAGAGCACTTCATAGCCCATAGAACTAATGTGGCGTTTTAACGGTTATAATAGATTGAAGGTCAAACTACTAGAAAAACATGTAATCAAAACTTGATTCGAACTTTTGACATTAGAAAAGCACAAACAAATGGAATGAAACTAATTTAAAGTATTTTTCGAAACCTCATTTACTAAATGTGCATGTCAATTCCTAAATTAAGTAATGAATAAATGTAAAACAAATGCAATGGCAAAATGAAATTCAAAATGTAATCTATGAATACTGAAACTAAATGTAATGAAAAGCTTTACTTTAAAACCCATGCAAATGTATAAGAATTGCTATGAAGCAAGACCGTTTAGAAAGTCTTATTATATCTTATAAATAAGTAACTATTGGCTACTGAGAGGAGCTGGCTTTGTAAGAACAGACAGAATAAAGAACTTTGATTGTAAAGCAATTTGCCATAACCGCACCTCTAATTTATTTAAAGTGTTGACAATACAAGGATATATGGCAGCTAAATGCTATAATTTGTCGATTTGCACAATTTCTTCGGAGATTATAGCAATGCTGTGGGTAATAAATCGTGAAGATAAACCACATACACACACAAATTGATTTTTTTAAGCTGAAGCAGCCTACAATATCTATGGTTGTTGCAAAACCTGCTTTTAAATATTATGGGCGCCTTATATGTATGTATGTGGGCTGTGGATAAAAAACCAAGGACTGAAAAGGGGCAAAATACTGCAAAATTTTAATCGGCCTTTTCCCGTTGTCGTTTCCAAGTTGTTGTTGTTGCTAACGTTTTTTCGTTTCTAAATTCGTATTCCTTGAGTATATACTACGTAACTTCAAAGACAATTTGTTAAAATTTTAAATTTAAATAAATAAAGCGCTAAGCCAAAATGACCAGTATGACGAAACGATTTGAAATCCGGCTGAATGTTTGTCTGTTCGTCCGTGCAAGCTGCAACTTTAGTAAAGATTGAAATACAAGTATCGTAAGACAACATGGTACATACAATAATATGTGTATATGTATATTACATTCCTTGGCAAAAAAATGCGGGCGAGTTCGCAGATGGGCGTAATCGGACCACTGCCATGTCACACGGCATCGCAGAAAAAGTGGGCAGGGCCCAGCAGCCCTCTAGTAGGTTTGATCTACCTATCTTTTAGACCACTAAAGCTGCAATAGAACAATTCTTATAAGGACTATTGCCAAAGGTGTGAAAATTGATGAAATCGGATGATGACGGTACTGTTAAAAACTACTTAAAACGCGATTAATCAATAAGTAAGTGCGCTAGACACAAAATTAAGCAATGAGCGTGACACTCCCCACATTTCGACCATTTTGGTATATAATGTCCATTCATCCCTTAAATACATACATACATGAATAGTAAACACCTTCATTGGTACAAAAATGCTACTTTACAAATTTAATTTACTTACCTTTTGTAAAATAGTTACGTCCTTAATTGAAAGGAACCACAGAATTTCCATTTTTGTCTTATCCAAAATTATTTGTTTCGGCTGGTGAAAACCTTAAGCTATGTATGTCTGGTGCATTCTTTATATTCACAAGTACTTAAAATTAATGTTTGTCGGTGTGTAATGGTTTTTTTTTTACATAAATACTCACAATTGATCAATTTTTTTTTTTTTTAATTCGTAATTCACTCACCAACGGACAGATATCGACGAAAATACCCTATTTTGCAGTATATATGCTTTGTCGGCGGAATATATTTTATTGAATAGTGAGATCTATTGTGGCAATTTAAATGATTTCCACGTAATACTTCTCCATGGAACGGATTCAAAGACTTCTACACCCCGCATATTCTAACTTCAGACAAAATAACTATTTAAGGGAAAATTTGTTAACGACGGATTTACTGAACATTCACAAGTTGTGGAACAACCAAGAGCAAATCGGAAAAATAATAATTATTTATATGATTCTATGATTTAGTATTTTACATGAGCTGATAAGCGTTGAAATTAAAAAAGTGAGAACTATATTTATGACTTACGTCTGATTGGTAAACAATGAGCAGTTATTTTTTATAAATTTACCACGATTATAAAA
Source organism: Bactrocera latifrons (assembly GCF_001853355.1). Classification (NCBI taxonomy): domain Eukaryota; kingdom Metazoa; phylum Arthropoda; class Insecta; order Diptera; family Tephritidae; genus Bactrocera; species Bactrocera latifrons. The sequence continues at coordinate 513,252 of NW_017537179.1, read as the reverse complement.
AAATGTCGCAATTTACCAGAAATTTGCGATTGGAAAAGCGGATAACTTATATTTGTTTTGGATTAAATAAAAAGAAATCAGCAAACAGGATAATCACACGAAATAATTCGTTTTAATGTCGTAATTACTTAGGTTTTTGTTGATTAAATTTATTTTGTCTAATGTGGCACAAACACACAACACATTCACATTTTAATTTCGATATTTTTATTAGTATTTTCTTTAATAACATTATCAGTTTTTGTAGCAACGCATTATTGTTTTTGCGTGGGAATACGAACGCTTAGACATTAATTTGTTCAATTACTTCGTTCAATTTTACTTAGTGACTTACACACACTACGTTTTCGTTTGAAGTTTTTTTTTTTTTTTTTGAATTTATAAGTTTGTATATGTAAATATCAGTACACAACTGATTTAAGATGAAACACTAGTTGGTTTGTGAAATTCTGCTTACAACTTTTAAAGCCGTAATAATTTTACTTTTCACTAAATCCAATCATCTATGCCCTAGTTGGACACAGAGGTTTATCGCTTGTTTTGTTACATTTACTTATTAAGACTCTATTTTGGGTATATAAATTCAGTAAAAATAATATAAATAGGTCATAACATGCAATATTTTCTTAATTCAAATCTACTCACACAATATTTATAAATATTTTAGTGGATTCACTTCAGAAGACAAAATTTTTGTGAATTTTGTGTTTCAATGGCTCTTTGTTCATTAGCCAGAATCTATTCTTGTTATTTTACATAAATATATTACAATTAGGAATAACTAGAAATGATTAAATTAGACTTGGCTTTCCATACTAAAATAGCTATAACATAATAAAATTGTGAGCAATCGGAGTATTATTCGGATGCCTTTGTTGTCGTCACAAATCTTACCCCAAATATTTTCACATAAAAAACTCTTCGGTCGAATGCGAAAGTGGGAGTCACGTTCGCCCTGGACGATCTAACACAGATATTTCTATGACGCGCAAACCTCGATACGTCGGGTCGATAACTTGCAATCCTTTCGGATTGTAAATTCGCTCGTTTTGGGAAGCAATGAATTTGGATATTTTCCGAAGTGTCTGCATCAAAATAACCAAGATAATACGTTTTCGGTTAAAAAACAAAAAATTTGTTTAATTTGGTTTCACCTTTTCATAGTGAGTTTCCGAACACATATACACAAGATAAGCAGTAATGCAGCCGATGCAACCCTCACAATATGTACTACAAGAACCCTTTTCAGCTTCTGCGAAAAATTCATTCAGTCGATTAATGGTCGACTCAAAGACTTGCCGTTCAATCTGCAATCATATAAAGTTTTTTAACTTAATAATAATTATGAAAATTATTTTTTTTTTCACTAAGTCGTTAACAGCTTACTTACCAGGCCTTCTAATTCGCTGGGAAGTCGTGTGTGGAATTTGACCGAGGTGCCTTCGCTGTAATCGCGTTGTATGAACACTTTGTTAGAGCCGCCCTGCAGCGAGGTTAAGCCTTGCGCCATCTTTTTCTTCCTATAACGAAGGAAATAAGCATAATTTCGATAAATAAAGATCATGTTTAATCTTAAAATATTTAATTAAAAGTTGTAATATCACTTTGTAGGGCTCATTTTTTTCTTGCTTGTTTCTGGGAAATCTAGAACTATTGGGCGGTGCAAAGACATTTGTTTCTAAGCTCTTTCAACACTGAATTTTGATTGAAAACACACCTGTAACTTTTGTGCTGAAAAAACAAGTTTTGACTATTTTCTGATCAATAAAATTAACAAATCGCCATGTAAATCTCCAGCAAATTTAACTTTTCAAGTAGACTTTTCTGCTTTGTCGTCCTATGGTTTTCTGTCCTTCATTCGTGAACTGTCAAACTACAGTGTTGCCATTGTAAAGCTGCGAAATAAGCAACATAACAACTGCTAGAAACATAGAACCGCCTCAAATTTATGCTAATGAGAACTAGCTGTTTGGGGAATGATATACTTGTAGTTCAGTGCCCATAATTGCAGTTTTAACAAATTCTCAAAATATTCGAAAGTTTTATGAAAATATAATAATGATATAAATATTTATTTTCAGGCACCTTAGGATTTTTATTCGTACTGTACACGTGGTCTTGTTCAGCACATCTCAGCTGTGATTGCGATGTGTACTGTAAGAAATAAATTACTGCAACTACACTAGTGTTTATGAAATTTTATTTAAATACGTTAAATGAAAATAGTGGTTTTCTCTTTTAAAATTCATGTTTATAGATGGTTCTATGATAATCATTACTTTATGTACAATACATATTCAAAAGTGCTTCGAGAATGGTTTTAACACATGTTAAACGTACAAGGTTCGTTCCAAAGTAAACAGGACTTAAAAGAAACAGAACCAATGGATTTTTCAGCAAAATCAATTTATTCTATTCAAAATAGTCTCCTTTTGCTTCAATACAGATTTTTGCACGGTCCAAAAGCATGTCGAATGAGTGTTTTAGCTCACATGCCAGTATGGCGGGGCAAGGCTTTTGAATGGCCTCTACGTCTGCATAAGGCTTTCTTTTCATGGGTAAAGGCATTTTTCCGAAAAGGAAGAAGTCGCACGGTGCCATATCAGGTGAATACGGGGAGTGGTTAATGGGTAAGTGTTGGAATGTTGGGTTCTGAGCAATTTTTGGTCGTCAGTCAATTTGTGCGGAACAAACCGTGCACACACCTTTCGTAAGCCCAATGTTCGGTCAAAATGTAAAAATCGATATTTTTTAGATGTTCAATTCCATTTCCATGAATTTCAAGGATGATTTCGACTGATTTTGCTACATTTAAAAAGTCCTATTTATCATATCCTCATTGTGGATGTAGAATATTTTGAAAAACATTAAAGCGACTTTTGTTGAACAATATTTTTTTGTTCTCTAATCCCGAGATATAAAAAGCAACATACATACGTACACGTACAGTGATTTTAAGACGTCTGTCCCTTTGTTCGTCGTACAATCTCTCCGTGCGAGTTGAGATGAAGATTTTTGGATATTCTTTAGATCTCTTAGAATACATTAAATATATATTGGGTAGTCGAAAAAGTCTTTTCCTGTGTCAAAAATCTCAAAGTATATCGAATTTCCTCATTATTATACATTTCAAATCTGCCTTTGCGCCAACTGTCCTTCTGACTTGAAAACGTACGCCGTAAAGGCACTTATGAAAATGTTTAATGCACTTCATCAAAGCCAGTAATTGCCTTCGAGTTACGCAATAATTTCTCTCTGGCTTGCTGATTATAATACGCCACCATTTTCTCATGTCCGTCATCTACTTTTGAAATAACGCCTCCTACTGCATACCCACTAGCATAGGTGGCCCAATTCCGATGGTTTTATCTAGTTTGTTGGACGAGTTTCGCTCGATATGTCGCTTAAGTCAATTTAATCTTCCTCAAAACGTATTTTCCAATGTATCACGGCCTCCTCCTGACACTTCCTAATATAGTTTCATTGGTGATTTGAACTCATTAAGTACTCTTACTGGAACACGTTTATATTGTCCTGTCATGGCCAGGAGTTCGTCTATAAGTGAGTTTGGTGTAGATTTTTCTATCGTCTAAATAATTCACAACTTGTTTGTCCCATAGTTTTCATCTATTTCTGCCCAAATAATCGCTTCTGATTTTGATGGAATCTGCTGGCTCTTTGTTACTATCACTCGTCTAACTTTATATTTGTTACCATATACGAAAGTGAGAGACACCATTACAAAATTGTGAATTACAGCTGCCTTTCCAATTACGATCTCGCACGTTACTTCTCCGAGGACTTGAGTATCTTTTCCAGTTGTGCTGGTATCCATAGTCAGTATGCGCTTTTTACCGTCTACATATCCCATAACGGTAACATGACTCGTAATCCTGCTTATTAGTGAAATAGGGATTACAGGGCATTCGCTTGAAAGAGCCAGCCCATGCCCTTTTCGATTGGCTCCTTTAGTTTAACGATTGGTTGGATTTAACATTTGCTTGATCTTCTTGAGATTAGCGTTTACCTCCAACCTCCATTTAGTGTACTGAGTACAGTTGCGTCATATGCATCAATTTTTCCATAGTAGAACCATTTAAACACATCACCACTTTTTATGTGGATCATTCCAGTACTTTCTGCATCTTTTCTTCAACTTTTCAAGTAATTGGTTCACCAAGGTGTGATCTCCTATTTCTACTCGATGACCATTAAATATTGGATTGCTAAGCAGAGATGCAGTTTCCTGTCTCAGACGATAATTTCAGATAATAATTTCCGTAAATGTTAATTTTGGTTATGATAATGCAGCGAAGCGTGAAATGTTGTCCCGTATTTCATTAACGAAGGTCTGAATTTTCGCGATCTCGACGAACTTCAAGGATGTAAGCGCAAGAGCTTCTCTATGGAAAATCCCAGTAGAGATTCATTGGGGTTATACGCCTACTCTTGCCAAACCCTTGCACGGTGCAAGAATTGCATATATTTCCTCTTGGTGCACCGGCACAACAACAAAAATTATTTGCAATGGCTGTAAAATATGTCAGACCAAAACCCATGTTTATTTGCGTGCAATGTCACGCAAAAATATAATTGCAACCCTTTGCTAGCTGTCATTAATTATAAAGATTTGTTACAGTTTTTTTTTGTTAAGAATGAATGCAGAAGTTGCGTCAATTCACAATAGCCACGCATAATAGTCATTCACAATTAATTGATCGAATCAGCCGTTCATATATCACTAGATTCTACAATGGGTGAATACCCCTATTGATTTCTGGTCATCATAATGTCTTTCTAATGCATCCATCAACGACAAAAACATAGAACGGAACTGTGTCATTAAAAGATGGCGGAAGTTGTTTATATAATTGGCCAATTTAGTTGTAGCTCGCGGATACGATTTTCAATTCATAATTTTTATCAGGGTTTTTATTTACTACTCCGTAGCAGCAAAATTATTGCTATGCTATAGCTACCGCTCTCACTTTGTAGGGAGCCATAGCAAAGCCATTGCAGAACAATGTGAAAGTATGTGCTCTACCCGGAGCTTTGTTAGGTAAAAAACTATGGCTGTAGCAATAGCTGCGAGAAATGTAGTACATGAAAATTTTAATTAGCTCTGCTCTACTACCGGTCCCAATATTTTGCCACCGCTACGCCAGAGCAGAGCACAGCTCTTCATTTTTTGCTATCGCTACAGTTATAGTATAACAAAACTCCGAGCAGACTTGTTCTTGATCTGAATATACCGCACACCTTTTTATTTGTGCAGATTTGTATTTTGATCGTTTGAGAATTTCGAAGGACGGACTTTTTGGCTAGTTTTAAATAAGTGAATCACCTTTCAAAATCTGATTAAAATCGCAAAAAACGATTGAAACACTCTTAATTGTATTGAAAACGAAAAATGCGTTTATTTACAACACTTCAAAAAGCAAAATAAATAAAATATAAAATGTGAAAGTTGTAAAGTAAAGGAAAGGATTAAGGGAAGATAGAGCTATGTATAGAAGCTCACGGAAGTGAAGAATGTTCTCTGAGTGTCAGACACTTGGAAGTAGCCAGAAACAGTTCTTTTATATATGGCTCAAGCAACTTACCACCTCCCGTCTTAGGCCAAGTTTTTTCTGGGTAGCTAAAAAACATAAATTTTAAGGCTTGGGAAGATGCCGCTGTCCTCGTAAGAGTCTAACATCACCGCTGCCCAACAAATGCAACCACCAGGTTGAGAAGGACATGTCTACACTTGGAATTTACAATTGTCACCAAACAATAAAAAGGAAGGAAGAAGAAAGGATTAACAAACGGTATGAATGAAATTTTGTTTATCCCCATTTCATTCATCATCCACATTGGTATCGCAACATAACATTACTCCCGGATATAAGAAAAATTACGATAAAAAAAAAAACTATTGAAAGCAGGTAATAACCATATTATGTTCATGCACAGTCATCGACTAATACCCAAAGCGATCGGTTGTGTTTTGTGCTATTGGTGGTTTTATTTTTCTATTCTCTCACACCTGCATTCTAACATCAAGAACTTTCATTTAAAGCACGTGTAAGAGAGTGTACTTTCTCACAACCTAGTCGTCCTTAACGATAGATCACCCACTCACTTCTCCACTCATAAAACGTTTACCCATCTCGACATCACCCTTGCATCCACACCAATTGCACCCAAACTTTCCTCCAACATACTTCAAGACCTCCATAATAGTGACCATTTTCCGATTATAACCTCCATTTCCATCCCTAACTGGTATAAAGTAAGACCCACATCAAAGTTTTTAACGGAGAAGGCAGATTGGGCAAACTTTCATCGTCTTTCTGTTTTATTTTCGGACAACAAACCATAAACGCTGGCAAAAAGCATAAACGCCGAAGCTGCCGCTATTAAAACAATCATCCGATCAGCAGCACACTACGCGATACCCCAGTCCAGTACCAAGCATTTCTATGCTAAATTGCCATATTGGTCAATTCTCCTAACAATTTTAAGGAACAAAAAACAAACATTATGATCCAAATACAAACATTCCAGAACTGACAATAATTTCATAAGCTATAAAAAAGCGAACGCTGTGTTTAGAAAATAATTAAAATCTGCCAAACGAAAAGCTTTAGAAACACTCACCGCCAATATCAACCCATTTTCGAGCACAAAAAAAATTTGGTCAGATATTAAAATTCTTACAGGCTCCTCATAACGATCCAGCATACCATTTATACATTCAGCCCAAGGTCCTATTTATAACCCTCAAGACATTGCTCAGAAGTTTGCGGACACATGGTCAGATAATTCCAACAGTCATAATTTTCACAATGATTTCAACACCTTAAAAAGCCAAACAATCTCTGAAAACTACAATAACCCATTTCCCTCACCCAGAKCCGTCCAAGCAGATGCTCCCATTACATTAAGTGAMTTCGATGTAACAATTGCATCGATGACCGGTAAAACTCCAGGATTGGACAAAATCTCCTATCCCATCCGTAAAAATCTCCCTCGATCCCTTAAAATACGAATAATTTCTCTTTACAATAAAATCCTCAACGAGGGAATCTATCCACAGGAGTGGAAGACAGCTTCCATCCTTCCCATCCCCAAGCCCAATAAACATACTTCTCAAAAAGAAAATTATAGACCCATATCCTTACTTCCTTGCATGTCCAAAATTCTGGAGAAAATAATAATAAGGGTTTGCCAAAACAAACGCTTTTATAAAACCCCAACAAGTTGGCTTCCAAAAAGGTTTAAGAGTAACTGACGCTCTGTTATTTTTCGAACACTATGCTTCTACGGCTTTGTCACGAAATCACGTTTCTGTGCTAAGTTTAGACTTTGAAAAAGCATTTCACAGGATTGGACCTCACATGGTACTCAGGGAACTTAAAAAATGGAATGTTGGCGAAAAACTATATATTATAATAAAATCGTTTTTGAACCACCGCAAATTTTTTGTTATTGCCAATAAGCATAAATCCGGCCCACACGATCTGTTTAATGGTATACCAAAGGGATCACCCCTTTCTGTTGCGTTATTTACCATTGCGTTCAATGAAATAAGTACAATTATAAGTTCTAGTGGATTTGTCAAACACTATCTATGCCGATGGTGTTTTAATATTCTCTCAAACTCAAGATCTAAACCAAGTTAAACACATATTTTTAAATATATTGAATAAAATAAGTAATTGGTCAAAATTTTCAGGCACTAATATATCGCCTAGCAAATGTAAAACTTTTCACATATGTCGGAAACAAAAGTGCTCCTTTCTTAATACATCCTTTTCTAACGTTGATCTCCCACATACTAATAAATTAAGAATCTTAGGAGCATTGTAAATATGTTAGAGTAAGTCTTTTTTCTAGATAGAATATTCTTATCATCTAAATACTGCTTAGTACATACAAATACTCTTGTCAATATAACAAAAGCTTTGTTATTATCTAAAATTGACTTCGGACTTTGTATTTACGGACATTGCGCTAATACAAACATTAAACTTTTGAACGCACCTTACCACGCAGCCGTCAGAAGAAGCATTCGCGCCTTCCCAACGTCACCTGTTAAGGCAATTCTATCAGAAGCTGGATTACCACATATAAACTACCGGACCATGCGTAACACCATGATGCTTATACCGAGGCTACTTCACTGCAGAAATGAATTAATTTTTTCGCAAATCAATTGTTCTATACGAAATCTTAAGACTAGTCGTAAGCCGTCTACTATTATACGTTGCTTAAGTCTAGTTCAACAGCTGAACATCGTAACCACTTCATCACTTCTTAAAACTTCAGAGTATCCTCCAAGTGCGCTTCCAAATTCATCACTCACCAACACCCTACTTAAGTACCCAAAATATTCTACCAGCAGTAATGAGTAGGGAGGATGGAGTGAGGGAGGATGAAGTCTTGTGTAGAAGTTCACGCAAGTGAGGAAAGTTTTATGATCGCCATTCACTTGGGAGTGGCCAGAAACGATTCTTTTACATATGACTCAAGCTTCCAACTTCCGGTCCTTGACCAAGCATCCTCTGGGTAGCCTAAGAACATCCGTTTGAAGGTGAGATAAAGTGAGAAGGCGAAACATTCCCTGCATAGGGTTGTGCGCTGGGTTTGGGACCCGCTACGTAAAAAAACCACCCCAATGACAACGTAATAACAGCCTCGGATGAGAGACCCCACATTTGATGACGACCATGGCAAACGAAATAAGGACTACGAATTGAGGGCATGCACCTGGAATGTCCGGTCCCTTAATTGGGAAGGAGCCGCTGCCCAGCTGGTTGATGTCCTCGTATTATTATTATTATTATTATTGTCAGTTTATTTAGTAAGTAAATTACAAAAATAAACTTAATGATGTCCTCGTAAAAATAAAGGCTGACATCACCGCCGTTCAAGAAATGCGATGGACGGGACAAGGACAGAGACGAGTAGGTCCTTGTGGCATTTACTACAGTGGCCATATAAAGGAGCGCAAGTTTGGTGTGGGATTCGTGGTGGGAGAGAGACTCCGTCGCYGRGTACTATCATTCACCCCGGWGAATGAACGTCTAGCCACAATCCGCATCAAAGCGAGGTTCTTCAACATATCGCTGATTTGCGCCCACGCCCCGACGGAAGAGAAGGACGATGTGACCAAAGATGCCTTTTATGAGTGCTTGGAAAGCACTTATGAGAGCTGCCACCGCCACGATGTCAAAATCGTGCTTGGCGACTTTAACGCCAGGGTGGGCAAAGAAGGTATCTTTGGCACTACGGTCGGCAAATTCAGCCTCCACGAGGAAACATCCCCAAATGGGTTGAGGCTGATCGACTTCGCCGGGGCCCGAAATATGGTTATCTGTAGTACTAGATTCCAGCATAAGAAGATTCATCAAGCTACCTGGCTGTCTCCGGATCGAAAAACCACCAACCAGATCGATCATGTAGTGATAGACGGAAGACACGTCTCCAGTGGTTTAGATGTGCGTGCACTGCGAGGTCCTAACATCGACTCGGACCACTAATTGCATAATTGGCACAGCCCTCGTGACTCACACTCCGGAGTCGTATGCTTAGCTGACAGGCAATTGTGGCAATGCCCGTGTGCATGGGCAACTTGTTGCCGTTGTACGGGTCGCATACCCCTAAATATCCCACAATGGTGCAGGCGATGTGGGCGCCGACAGATGGGAAACCTTAGGGTCTTCGACGTCCGTGATTGCCGTGGTGCTGGTCGTGTGCCACCACGAGGTGCGGATGGAAGGACCGCTGCAGGGGCGGTTGCCGGTACAGGTGCCGGCGTTATTGTAACCACAGTTGCCGGCGTTGTTGCAACCACAGCTCGGGGCGCTGGTGTAGAAACGGTGCGTGGCGCATTGGTAGCCCGAGCGGTTGGCGTGGTTGTGACTGGCATGTCTACTTCCATAGTAATCTGTATCGAAAAGATTGTTGATTATTAATCTATCATACAATGAGATATGGGCCATCGTGCCACAATGTGTGGCATGAATGGGTAGTCGTATTGAACGATCCTTTTGTAAATATTCTTGACTAGTTAATACGGCGTGTTAATTCGAACGGTTGTTACGGGAGTGTTTTTCGTTTTAGAGTTTGATTTAGTGATTTTATTATATCGCAATTTTATCGGTTTCGTTTTTGCGGTTTTCGGATTCGCGGTCGTCGGTGGTCGGTGGTTGGTGAAAAGCATAGCTTCACGATCGGTCTGGTTAGTTTTCCGTTTTGTGTACGGAGATCCACGACTCGTATGTGACCGTCGGAGCCATAATGTAGCTTTTCTATGCGGCCAAGCCGCCAATCGGTAAGGGGTAGACAATCATCATGAATGAGGACACAGTCTCCAAGTTTAGGCGCTTGTTCAGGAGTCTTCCAGCGGTATCTTTTGTGGAGATCCTTTACGTATTCGTCCTTCCATCGGCGGCTGAAATCATGATGGAGAATTTTACTTCGTTCCCATCGATTTAATAGAGATAGCGACTCCACGCCTGGCTCAGGAATGGSCAGGATGGGTGCTCCTTTTAGAAAATGCCCTGGAGTTAAGGCAGTGAAATCTGAGGGGTCTTGCGAGTGAATTGAGAAGGGCTTCAATTCGATTTAATAACGT
>NW_017537179.1:500507-502473 GCF_001853355.1 Bactrocera latifrons | reverse complement strand
GCTCCAATAAAGGTTTTGCCATTATCGCTCATGATCTTTGATGGGTAGCCACGTCGAGCGACGAAGCGAGCAAATGCCGCGAGAAAAGCCTCCGTCGTCAGATTACTACATAGCTCAAGGTGTACTGCCTTTGTCGTGAAACACAGCCACATAGCCTTTCATAAGAGTGGGAGACCTTAGCATAGATGCCTTTACCTGGAAAGGCCCAGCAAAATCAACACCTGTTGTGATGAAAGGCAGAGCGAAATTGCAGCGTTCCGGTGGAAGTGCTGCCATAATCTGCGTTCGCATCTTCTGTTTGTGCATAATACAAATCTTGCACGTGATTATGCACTTCTTGATTTGAGGCTTAAGACGGGGGATATAATACTCTTGGCGTACCATATGTTGCATGAGGCGATGTTCGGCGTGTAGCGTTAAGATGTGGATGTAGTTGAGGAATAATGTGGCAAATGGTGACTTCTCGGGAATTATTATTGGGTGGCGTTCATTGTATGTTAGGCTCGAATTAGCAAGCCGACCATTGGCACGACGCAGACCTTTCGTGTCCACAAATGGGTTTAGAGCTAAAAGTGAGCTCTTTTTGTCAATCGGCTTCGATTTTCTTAGTAGTGACATATCGCGGCTGAAGTAGTGCGTATGGGTTGATGCGATTAGTGCGACCTTTGCTTTTTGTAACTCTAGGTGCGTCACTGTGTTGCATGGGGAATTATGTGATCCCTTGACTTTGCTTTTGAGCTGTTCTGTAAATTTGAACATATAAGCAACTACTCTGAGAGCTCTTGGAAWCGATGAAAATCGTTCAAGGATATCGGCATCATCTATTAATGTGTGAAAGGTGGCGATTTTTCGCCCTTCTGGGGCGATAATCTTGCGCATGGGACATTGTGGCCAAGAATCAGGAGATTCTATCAACCAGCGGGGGCCATTCCACCACAGGGTGGTGGTGGCAAGGTGCAGTGGTTTGCACCCTCTTGTACCTAGATCGGAAGGATTGTCAGCACTGGCTACGTGACGCCACGTATCTGATCCCATTAGGTCAAGAATTTGAGACGTTCGATTAGAAATAAACGTCTTCCATACATGTGGTGGTTTTTCCAACCCGTCTAGTACAATTTCGGAATCGGACCACATATATAGTTTGCAGTTTGTCATGTTTAAATGCATTTTCACCATGGCTACTAATTTAGAAAGTAGTAGTGCGCCACATAACTTTTGCTACTAATAAGTGGCTTGTGGTCGTGGTGTCACTTTGCGTGCGCACGTAGATAGTAGCGCAGTATGTCTTTTCTGAGGCGTCACAAAAGCCATGTAATTCGACTTTGCGTTCGGGGGAGTAGTTCACCCATCGCGGAATTTGTATCTGAGAAATATCATTCAGATTGTTTGCGAACTGGGACCATTTTTCTAAGCGAAGTGGTTTCACCTGTTCGTCCCAGTCGGTTCCGYCTAGCCATAATTCTTGTATTAAGATTTTAGCTTGTATCATAATTGGCGAAAGCCATCCTGCGGGGTCGAAAAGTTTTGTCACCGAGGATAAAATCTGTCTTTTTGTGATTGCTGATAATGCGGATATGGACCCTGTCTTGTATGAGAACTTTTTGTTGTACTTTCCTTTTCGAATATTAGGAAATTAGTGTCCAACAAATTTTCGTTTGGATTATTTTTGAGTATATTTGGGGGATTTGCCGTAATCTTTTTTAATGGAAACCCTGCGAAATTGAGGGCTTTTATTACCTGTGATAAGGCCTCGTATGCTGTGGGAGAGTGTGACTTCCAGACAGAATATCGTCTACATACGTTTGAGTTTTCAACACTTCAGTTGCCAGAGGAAATTCTGACTTTGTGTTGTCTGCCAATTCGTGGAGTGTTCGAATGGCTAGATATGGGGCACAGTTAACGCCAAATGTAACTGTTTTTAGTTTGAAGTCGCGTATAGGACTGGTGGGGGATTTTCGGAACATAA
>NW_017537179.1:479899-498177 GCF_001853355.1 Bactrocera latifrons | reverse complement strand
GGTTGTGGAGTAGGTGCAATTGCTCTTAATAGCTTTAGTTGATCAGAAATCATTACCTTTGTGTCTTCGAACTGGTCTAGGCAGTGTTCATACTTGGTGTAAGCCGAGGATTTAAATTTTTCTAGTAGATCTGAATCATCAGCTTCAACGATTGCGTCATATGCAGCTTGGAGACGCGTCCAAAAATTGTCTAAATTGTCTGTTTTGATTTCTAATACCGATTCAGAATTGTCTTGAATCGGCGAAGAATAGAATCGAGTGCAGTATCGTATCAAACCATCACTCTCAGCAATGAATTTTGTATATGAAATATCCTTAAGCTTTTTTTGCTTTGTAGCACCTTGCTTTGAGCGTGTAGCTTCAGCAGGTGTACATGGGCTCTTTTCTTCTGAAATCATTTTCGGAACTTTTAGGGATTGTATTGCTTTAGATTATTTTGAATCTGAGCTCATTTAGAAGATGTATAGAATAAATCAAAAACGTCTTAGTGAAACTAGACTTGTAGATGTTTAGAAAAAATTGCGTTTAAAAACTGTTGAATAGAAGACTCGATAAAATCAATTGCTTTTTGGTAAACCGAGATTTCGAACAAAAAATTTTTTCCTATATATATGTATTAATTTGATTTGGCGAGAACTCTTTTAAGTAAATAAGAGTTTTCAACGAAATTGACATAAAGATAAAGCTTTACGTATTTGATAATATAATCGTACTTGTATGTAATCGCGTTAATATGAGTTTTAAAATGCAATAAATAATTAATCGCTTAAATTTGATTTAATTATTTTTTAATATCCGGAAATATTTTATGTATTTTATTTTGTATGCTCGTATGTAGCGCTCGTATTAGAGATCACTGTACTTTGCACATATGCATGTATGTACATATGTATTACGCTCTGGTTTTTTACACAATCCTGCTTGTTTTTGTTGATCAAAAATCAAGGGGATTGCGGGACATATGCCAATGTGGACTTCGAATATATTTTATACGCAATCCTGCTTGTTTTTGTTAGCCAAAAACCAAGGGGTATCGCGGAACATATGCCGATGTGGACTTTGAAACAGTAGCGTATCTACATATGCACAAATATTTTAGTATGTTATCAATCGGGTATGTTTTTTAGCATATGTTGTATATATTTGTATGCATATATATACGTATATATGTACATATGTTCACGGTACGAAGAAACGACGCGACGAGAATCAACCGACCGTAGGTAATTTTAGCAAATTCACTTGTTAATAAGTATATAATATGTATTTATAACTGCGCCGCATATACATATGTATGTATATATGTTCGCAGTGAGAATAGGCCGCGAAAAGAAAATTTAATGTTATTCTGATTTTAGTATATGTGTATGTATGTATATATTTTTAAATGTGTATATTGTTGTGTATGGTTAAACTAGCGAAAGAGCAAGTTATGCTCTTTGTATGTTATAGAAATATATGGATATGGATATGGATATTTTGTGATTGCCGTGGCTTATTTTAAGCAATCCTACTTATACTTGATTAAGTATAAGGGGTCTTGCTGGAAATTTCGTAAGGAAGTACTTGAATGTTTTTTTTTTTTTTCGGAGTAGTTTTTGTGTTATAACACAACGGTAAGTATTTACCGCCAATCACTAATCCGCTATGTACAGTACCAAACTGCTTTGTTAGCGGTTTTCGTTTTTAACCGGAAAATAAACCGAACACCGAAAACAGCTTGGTAACGGTTTTCACTTATTTTTCGACCGGAATTTTGGAATGAACCGTAAATTTTATGTTTCAGAATTTAAACCATACATAGGAATGTGATATATAAAAATTGAAAGGAGACAATACAAATCACTTTGATTTCCGCCAGGGGCTTTTGGGGATAATATGAGTGTATGTGTCTATATATGTACATATGTTCCTGTGTCTGCGCTTGTGCCTGTGCTTCTTTTTCCTATCCTTGTGCTGCTGGCTGTTGTGGTGATTCCCTGGTGACTTTGTAGCTTCTTTTCTTTTTCCTTTTGTTTGTGCGTTATTTGACCCACTTCACTGCACTGAATATGCTTTTAATGCATATGTATATGTGTTCTTGGTTTTTTTTTTTTGTTTTTCTTGTCTCTGCACGTTTGTTCACTTTTTATGTACTATATACATAGCTATATGCATATACATATGTATGTATGATACATTTTTTTTTTGTTTTTTGTTCCAATATGTCACCACCGTAACTTTTTATATAAGCACCACTTTATCACCACCGTTTTAACTTTTTTTTCACTGCTTTTAGTTTTAATTAGTTAAATTATAATTTTGCGCGACCGCGAGACCGTGATTATTTTGTTACTAGTGCCGTCCGTTACGGCTCGAAGGACCATGTAAAATTATTATAAAAAAACTCGAGGCAACTCACCTTTGTCGTATTAAGAAGCGGGAAAACTTAGCGATGACTGGCGAAACGCATATGCGCACGGATCGAATCAAAAAAAGCGCTGGGCGCCGTCCAGTCCCTTTTGTTGATTATGTTTGGTGTCCTCGTGTGTGGTGTGGATGATGAGATGATGTGTTGAGTGTRGTGGGTGTAGTGTGGAATGACACGATTATGTGTGGAGTATGGTGTGTATGTGTGGGGTGTAGGAATTTATATTTGGAGGGGGGTCCGGTGCTCATTTAGCCAGACAGTAACTTAGAAATCATATCTAAATATATTTCGCTTTGCAAATTAAATATTTATTTTAGTTACATACATGCACCCATTTACTTTTGCTTTGAAATTTATCTTTTTTATTGCATCTAAATTTACGTTATACAAATCGATTTCAAATGTGAATATAATAGACTAAGATTTTATAACATAAGCTGAAGGCCCTGGCAGCCAGTGCTTTATATCTATAAGGGGAACGATTATTTATAATTATTTCTCTTTTAAATAAATAAATAAATAAATATGTTCATGCAGTGTGCGTATTGACGACAGAAATATCCCTGAAATGGTTGGGAAATTTTTTTTATGTGACGAAGCGGGATCCTGCCGACCCCATATTCGGCATATAGCTGCTCAAAAGGGGGGTTCATAACCCAGCTACCGAGATAGTTGGATCGACAAATCATTATCAAGAAAGTTGATCAATGGCACAATCATAATCAAATTTCATACTTTCTGAATGCTCAAAGGTCCACAAAACTTCCGCAGAATGCACGCAGATGTTGTCATCGTCCATGCCCTCTGCACAATATAGCAGTACGGGAAAAATGAGAGACTTATTGCGTTTAGCCTTTGTTGGTCGAGAGACCTTTAATTCTAAATTGTCTACTCAGTCTGAAGTAGCACCGGTTGGCAATAGTTACGATGCGTTGGGTTTCGAGGCTGGCGTTGTTGTTGGTGTTGCCCTCGTTCACTACCAGACCCATTTGCTTCGCTTTTTTATCCATCATCATCGGCGTAAGCCAGCAGCTATACACTCTTATAGAAAATTATTGAAAGATTTGACGCATGGTGAATACGTGGTCAATTGTTGATTTTCTAGGTCTAAAGGTAGTTGGCGCTGATTGTGGGGTCTATCTTTTTGTGGATTGGGCTGACCACACATAAACCTAACTGTCCTACCGGCAGTGTGATATTCGATGAAATCGGAAGATAACCTCGCTCACTTCCCATATAACTACGGTGACCATAATTTGAAATCGAAAAAACAGAACATTTTTTAAGAACAAATTTATTTAATTCAAGTAACAAAAATTAACATAAACAAGTAAGGAAGGGCTAAGTTCGGGTGTCACCGAACATTTTATACTCTCGCATGATAAAGTGATAATCGAGATTTCAGGCGTGGTTGTGAACCAATTTCACTCATATTTGGTACATGTCATCACGGTGTTAAGAAAATATTATACACCGAATTTCATTGATATCGGTTGAGTACTTCCATAAGTGGGCGACGCCACGCCCATTTTAAATTTTTAAAAAAACCTGGATGCTGCTTCCTTCTGACATTTCTTCCGTAAAATTTAGTGTTTCTGACTTTTTATGTTAGTCGGTTAACGCACATTTAGTGATTTTCAACATAACCTTTGTATGGGAGGTGGGCGTGGTTATTGTCCGACTTYTTCCTTCTTATGGAGCCAAGAAATACGTGTACCAAGTTTCATCATGATATCTAAATTTTTACTCAAGTTACAGCTTGCACGGACGGACGGACAGACGGACAGACGGACGAACGGACAGACAGACATCCGGATTTCAACTCTACTCGTCACCCTGATCACTTAGGTATATATAACCCTATATCTGACTCTTTTAGTTTTAGGACTTACAAACAACCGTTATGTGAACAAAACTATAATACTCTCCTTAGCAACTTTGTTGCGAGAGTATAAAAACATAAATCAGTCTCCTTTGACTTATATATATATATAAATATATGTATTAAAAAACTTATTCTTAAATTAAGTATTACATAAAAATATAAATATGCATTGAATGCAAATTAATTGTACTTTTCAGAGGAATAAATTTTTATAATCAAACTTTCTTCGTTTTGTAAGAAATTTTTGAACTCTATGCTAACTAAAATTGACTTCACAGTCTCAATTTTCATTTGCGATTTATCGTTTGTCCAAATAATATTTAAAAAGGAAAGTACCCTTTCTGTTGGAGTATTTGAGCCCGGTAAACATAAATTCAATTCGATTATTTTACATATATTTTGATAAGGTACATATGGTTTTTTTAAATGTTGAAAAACTTCAATCCATTTTTTGTCAACTGGCTTTTTATTTTCCTCCCATTGAATAAGTTTTTTTGCAGTTACATAAGTTTTAACGCAGGTGAATTCATCAAGCAATTCACTGTCATTAATATTTCTGCTGCTTCTCTTTTCCATAATATACACTAAATTTTTTGCAACCTCATCCCAAGATGGCACTGTGCGCAGAAAAATCCATTCCATTACCTCAACCTCTTTAAATGCATGATCCCACTGGTTTATATAATCAACACAATTATTATAAAAGTTTTTAACGTGATCTTTAATTTCTCTTTAGTTTGCAGTTCCTGCTTTTTCGAACTCTGACATGAGGGTCTTCGACAGGAGTGGTACAAAAATTGCATCTCTGCGTTTCGTGATTTTTAATTTAAGTTCCTTCATTATTAAGGCAACTTCTATCATGCAAATATTCTGCGATTCATTCTGCATAATGCAATTATGAAAAGAGATGCTTGACAATGAGTAAAGAAAAGCCACATTTCTGAGGTTGAGTTTTCAAAAAAGGTTTTTAAAAGGCTTGGGCAATGAGGCTGTTCTAAAAAATATTTTATTTTTTAATGGTTTCAAAAGTTTTAAGATCCGTTCTATGGCTGTCTTTACAGTAAGCCATCTTGTTTTACTAAAGCCTAGCATTTTTTTATATTCGACATCAACGTTTTCACAAATTTCTTTTAAATGCTCTACTCTAAACGTGTATATATAAAAGTAAGAATATATTTTAACGACAATGACTTCAATATGAGCAGCACAGTTTACGCCAATAAGGGTGCTGCCAGTGGATACTGCCAATTTATGTAAAATATTATTTTTCCCGCGTCTTGCAGCTYCTCCAAAGTTACAATTAGTGTTATCTGCACAAAGAGCAAGTAACTTCTCACTTAATGCAAACTTTTTCTTGAGATCAAAAATATAATCTGTGAGTATATCTGACGATTCACTACTGAGATCATTTACTTCCAGTATTTTTAATTGCACACCCTTCTCAGGCAGAAAATATCGAACAAGAACAGGACACACTTTCATACTTTCATGATTTGAGCTGTCGGAAAAAACGGCAATAACATTGGTAGCATTAAAATCACCTTTAACTAGTTGCAAAGCATGTGGTGCTAATACATTACAAACAATAGGTTCACACTTGGTGCGAGCTGATGAATAATTTTTGTCAAAACATCTTTTATCGATTTCCGATGTGCAGTCATTGGAACGAAATGAAAAATTATGCTGCGCACTGTGATATGCCCAGATGCCTTCATTTACGTTGCTTTTTCTTCGCTGATCGTCTATTGTACGTGTCCTTACAAAGCTCATCACGGGTTTGCTGCTAGAAGCTGCAATATCGGCTTTTCGATGTTTCTGAGATTGTGAAGGGCGCAGCACATCGTGTTTACCTGCATTGGCAATAGACTGCAGAACATTTTGTATATTTCACTGTACCGCTGATAATTGCCTTTATGAAGATGTATTCTTCTTGTACTTGTTTATTAAACACGCATTTTCTGCGGGAAGGAGGCATTTTTTAAAGCTAAAACCAAAGTGTTTCACACTACGGGCAATAAAAATTACCTAGTTGCTTGTTACTAGAACACTACAGAAAGCAAAATAATTCAAACCCGCAATCAGCTGTTCACATCAGGGCTGACAATTTAATATTGATAATACCTTAATCATTAAAGCGCTGTCCAGTAGTAGAAACTTTTTAAGCTGCTTGGTGCTAAATTTCAGAACAAAAACCAGTACGTTGGGGAAAAAACAGAAAATTTTTGCAATCTTCACAAAAACAAAAAAAAAAAAGGAAGAGCTCAGTTCTCGCTCATGACAAGTTTCATCAAGACATCTCAATTTTTACTCAGGTTACAGCTTGCACGGACGGATAGACAGACATCCGGATTTCAACTCTAATCGTCACCCTGAACATTTTGGTATATGTAACCATATATCTGACGATATATACCGTTATTAGAAACTTTATTGCGAGAGTATAAAAATGATGCCTTTTGAATTACATGAAAATATCTGAGAGATTTACCGATATTTTCGGGAAAAATTAGGTTAGGTTAGGTCAGGCACTGAGTTCTTCGTGTTCGATATCAGGGACTTTGAAAAGTTATACTCCGATCAGGACAATTTTTCCACAAGGGATACTTCAACTCAAATATCGCATTTGTGTAAAGTTTTATTCCGCCATCATCATTGGTTCTTAATATATATATTATACAGAGAAGGAATCAGAATTCTAACTAGCGTTATATTGGAAGAAGGCGTGGTTGTGAACCGATTTCACCCATATTTCGTACATGTTATCAGAGTGTTAAGAAAATATTATTTCATTGAAATCGGTCGAGTAATTCCTGAGATATGGTTTTTGGTCCATAAGTGGGCGACGCCACGCCCATTTTCATTTCTTAAAAAACGACTGGGTGCAGCTTCCTTCTGCCATTTCTTTCGTAAAATTCAGTGTTTCTGACGTTTTTTGTTAGTCGGTTAACGCACTTTTAGTGATTTTCAACATAACCTTTGTATGGGAGGTGGGCGTGGTTATTATCCGATTTCGTTCATTTTTGAACTGTATATGGAAATGCCTTAAAGAAACAACTCTATACAGTTTGGTTGACATAGCTATAGTAGTTTTCGAGATATGTACAAAAAAGTAGGGGGCGGGGCCACGCCCACTTTTCCAAAAAAATTACGTCCAAATATGCCCCTCCCTAATGCGATCCTTTTTGCCAAATTTCACTTTAATATCTTTATTTATGGCGTAGTTATGACACTTTATAGGTTTTCGGTTTCCGCCATTTTGTGGGCGTGGCAGTGAGCCGATTTTGCCCATCTTCGAACTTAACCTTCTTATGGAGCCCAAAAATACGTATACCAAGTTTCATCATGATATCTCAATTTTTACTCAAGTTACAGCTTGCACGGACGAGCGGACTGTCAGACGGACGGACCGACAGACAGACATCCGGATTTCAACTCTACTCGTCAGCCTGATCACTTTGGTGTATATAACCCTATATCTGACTCTTTTAGTTTTAGGACTTACAAACAACCGTTATGTGAACAAAACTATAATACTCTCCTTAGCAACCTTGTTACGAGAGTATAAAAAACCAAAGAACAGGTGCTTCAAAATCAGTACAGTACTGCGAAAATCAGTAAAGCGCAATAAATCGATAACGAACGCCAGAGACATTTAGTTTTACCTACGAGGTTTGAGAGGGTTTTGTGGGAGACGGCATCATAAATCTCGGAACCCAACCCACCGTTTAGTACGTGGCATTCTTCACATATTTCTACGTCACAGTGCAAAAATTAAAATCCATTTCATTCTTTCATTTTCCAGCACACAAATCGAGAATTTTGCATTAATAATTCCTTTAAAGTATGCCACTTTATTACCAAATGCAACCAAAACTGTTCAAGCCCAGAGGTTCCAAATATCTGAGCCCCAGTATCTACAGTTTACTTTTGACTGAAAATATCGGTCAATGTATGGGGTATACAATTGGAATTGATTGAGAAATCCTGACAATAACAACTCTGTGTATCAAAAATGGGTTGCAAGAGTATAAAATGTTCGATTGCATCCGAACGTAGCCCTTCCTTACTTGTTTATTATTCAATTCACATCAATAAAGGAAAGTGCATTATTAAATTCACACCAATCGATGTAACTCGTTATTGAGACCACGTAAATGCCAACAATAAAAAAAAAAAAACGTTCGCGATTCATTATAACCACATACTTTAATAAATATTTAATATTTATTGGGAAAAATTAATTAATAAATAATCTTCAAGTATTGATTATTTACTCGATAAGCAATTCAACTTTTGAAAGCAGAAAGCATCTAAGTTCACTTTTTATGAGACATTTTTCCAAATAAAACTGCAGATTTTCATTTTGACCAAATTTGAGTGTTTTATAACATTTTAACATCTCATCTTTTGCTTTTAGTGAATTTAAAGCTTACTTTGAATATCATTGATCTTATTGAGTCTTACGGCAAAAGTCATCCATTATATAGTATAATGCAACACAATACCTTTAGCAGTTTAAGTTTTTCACTAAGATTATTATTTTTGAAAAGAACTTTTGTATCTACAATTGCTTCGGGAATGCGTTACTGAAGTCCGTCAGCGGGATCAGGTTTCTGGCATTGGACTAATATGCAACTGCTTCACAAAATATGTAATTCGTAACTCTGTTATAACTGGATATTGTCCTGTCCTCGCTTGGGCGTCCACTGCTTTCACCGTCTTCGGTGCTCATTTCATCACATCTATACTTAGCATTCCAATCCTTAATGGTAGAGTTTTCTTGGGGTAATGTCCGGAAACTCGTCATGAAGCCAAGGTTTCTTCAACTGTATTATTTCAGTTCAAAAAGCAACATTTTATCAACACGCGAAATTCCTTTTTATCCATTTCCTCACAATAACAAAAGTTCCTTCATTCGAAATGATATAATTCCGACCGCTGTCAAATTTATACACGCACCTTGTCAAGGTTAGGCTTAACAAAAATGATATGAATTTAATTCTAGTAGCGCCATCTATGTGTCAGGAAGGCGACTCCATTGACTCAATTAGTTCTATAAGTTCATAAATGCATTAAAACTGGAACTAAGGAGAGATGCTGATCATTTCATTATATCTAACCCTATATTTATATAACTCAAATTCCTTAAGATGTTACAAGATCATTACTCCACAAACCCGACTTTACTTCCCTCTGGCTATCTCTTGTCAAAGCAAAGTAAGAAATCGGCGATGACTGGGTTTGCTATATCATTGCTAAATAAGAAATTAGCCGAATAAAAAAATTTTTAGTTACTATTTGTATAAAACAATTCATGGGAAAGCTGCCAAGCGTTAATGACACTAATTGTCGAGCTAATAACTCCGTACAAAGCCAGGCACATGGTAAAGGATATTGGTACGATTTAGCCAAACCGAAAACTTTCGCAAAAATCGCTTTAATCAAGCACCAATCGAAAGTATAGTGATTGGAATAGTTAAAAGTAAAAACCGAAAAGGCAAAATAAATATGCTTAACCACCGGCCGTTCAATACATGCAGCTATCCTTACTATTCGCACTTATGTTAATTAATGTTATTAACGCATTGTTATGCGGTCTGTGGCGAGCAACAATATATCGATTGCCTTGCGTGAGGCATAAACACCAGTAAAAACGTGCGCACAGTGACAACCATTCGAAGTGGCTTGGTGGCTGGCGCCAGCACGGTGAATCGATTGTTGCTTTGCAGTGAAGTGAGAATAACGGCCGGCACCGGCATAGGCAATACCACAAAATCAAATGCATATTGAAGTAAACAATAACAATGGGCGCCGGTGTGTATGTGAGTATCACTGGTAATATTACACACATGCCACGCTTATGAACATTTGCAGCTTCAACGGTTGCATTATTAGCACAATTTGTGATAATCGATAGGAGAAAAAATTGCTACTCCGCTTTTGCTTTTATTTCATTGATATCGCTCACATCAGGTTTTGTTAATTTTACTTTCATTTCCTTGCGGCAAACGTGCCCGTTAATTTTATGTATTTATGTACTTACATACATTTATCCACATATAAATTATACATATTTATTGGATATATGTAGCACTGCTGCTCTAGTCAATCAGTCCGTCAGTCGATCAGTATGTCTTTTTGGATTAACTTCGCTTTTTCCCGGGCCTATTGTTGTTATTAAAACTGGAGCTGGCTGAATGTGGCATTGCAAATGTCATGATGCAAGTTCGCTCCGATTAACAAGCTTTGCTGTCGGTTTGGTTCCACACTGAGAGTGTTGCTCGTGAATGTCAGTTGGAGCAAGTCACTGTGGACAACTCCGCACAATTGTCGTAACTTTCGGTAAAAATAGTACATATGTATGAAAGCATATGTGCCTAAATGAAGTAAGAACGTGAACCGATTGAGTGTGATACGACTGCGTAGGATTAACCCAAGTAGTGCTCTTAATGAATTGCACGCCTATATCTTGCGAAGAGTTTTTTTTTCAAATCTCTCTGTAGGGGATACACTTTTGAATTCAATCACATTGTGCAAAGAGTTATCAGAGATACAGAAATCAAGTGGGTTAATACGTCGTATCGGGGTAGTCGACCTTACGTAATATACCAAAAAACGGTGGCGACCATCTCTTCTGCCGATATGGCAGTCTTCTTCGGAGCAGGTGCGTTAGCACCGTTTTGTGGTCTCTAGGGTGTACCAATGAATCCACGTTTTGTCTACGAGCGCGATTCGGCTGAGTTGACAATAGCTGTCTTTTAAAATGTGCAAGTTAATAATCAATTTCCTTTTCGTTAGTGCCGCCATTGGGCTGTGAGTCAAAGTATGATTATTTTTTCATTTTTAAGCACTGCTGATATCAATTACTTTAGATTTCTATTAATGCCAGCGCGGATACGGTCCTAATTAATCTGATCATACACATGACATCGATAACATTCATACCACATATTGTCCCATCTTTAGCTAAAGCAGTCTGGCGCGACGGACTGAAAGTCTTCTACGAAAATTTACCCTTCTAGTTCGTTTGGAATACTAATAATGCGTATTCTAGCGACAACCCCACACTATCAGACCCATGTACTATATATCCTTTCCACAGAAATTTAAATGAAACGGTAATTGTTTTCCATAACATTCCACTTACAATCTTAGGGCTTTCGGCTTTCTTCGTATTCTGTGTAATTTGTGTAATCTGTATTTCGTTTCATATTTAAATGAATGCTTCGGAGATATCAGGGAGATGTTTTCAGTTGCTGTTTAGACACACTGTGCGATTATTTATGCTCAAATGTGATTTCATTTGCGCATTACGCATCTTTATCGTCGGCTAAGTTGATGCTGTGCAACGCAGCAATTGGATTTTATGATCTTGTGATGGTTGGGGCAGACATCGTCGTTTATGCGCGTACCGGTGCCCGCTTGCACTGACCCAGTTAGAAGCGAAGTTGCAATTAAATGGTGTGGACAAAAACAAAGTTATATCCACATACTGACGCTATATTGTTTTGTTTTCACTCCTTCCGATGATGGCGTCAGTATTGTTTCGTTGAGACAATGCGGCTTTTCAACGACAATGCACTCAGCGGTAACGACCAATTGGAATGAGCCGAAGGCATTTATTGGCGGCTCCTGAGATACCGGTTCCGGTGCGTATGGTAATCTCAAGCGGGTTGCATTTGTCTCACAGTTAGTTGTCTGTAGGTTGTGATAAAAGGAATTGTTCAGTGTCGAGATTGGCATTTGATCACCGTGTATGGACTAGACTGGTGGCCAAGTTCGAGTTCGCAAAGCAAGCAAATCTACGAAGCGGACAGTTGTTCAAACAGCTATCATATCGCGTGTGAAGTGTGAAGACACCGAAATTGTGCGCTTGTAGTATTCGGTGATTTTTGTGATATTTGTGTATATGTGTATGTGCACCGGGACTTAGAATAATGTACATGTCATCTAGATTTGCCTTTACATTGTTGTTGTTAATACGAACAGTTCTGCTCAGTGTCAGTGACCATGTGGAAATAAAATCTGAGGGTGAATCTAACAACGAAACCAACGTTGAACATTTTGGTCTAAATACAAAGGATATATTGCATAATGTTATGCCTCAGAGAGTGGCCAATTCATTGCCTACCTATGCCAAGGCCTTGGCTTATAATGGGACCACAAAAGATAACGTAATACTGCACAGCGATGAATACCTGGAACGTAATCAGCGGCTTTGTTTCGAGAAACGAAGCTTGCTTTCCTGTATTAAATACAGAGCTTCGAAAATAGTTTGGATGTTGGCTACCAACAAGCTTGGCTACTTCCCCAATGAGTACAGTCGTGCATTGGCGGAGGATCAACGTCGAGTTCGCGTCATACAGCTAGGGGAGCCGGCTGATATTATGGTTTTTCACGATGCTCGGAGTTTACAAGGTAAGCAAAAGCGTGTTAGAGCGACAGGTAGAGCGTGTATCCATACATATATGTAGTATATACGTAGGTATTGCTGTATGTTTATTAGATCCTTTAAGCAAATTAAAATCACCAATAATTAATATTAACATTTACGACGCAAATAAAAGTTCTAAATAGCTTTCAAACTGGGTACATGGTTGTTAAAACATATTAAAGTATATATCTATCGAGTTAGTTGTTGTAGACTAAATTAACAGCATAACTATCTGTTGGTGAACCATGAGTTGTCATAAAGGTTAGGATAAGTTAGTCAGATAGGGTAATGAGAAACGCATGGGCCAGTTTTGGTACTTTGCGATACCAAAAGAACCTCCGTTATGAAGTACTCATCCTTTAAGATGCCTAAGCAAACGATACTTTTTTCAGCATCTTATACCGTTGGGCCCCCAAATGGTTAAAGAGTAGCCTTGCCGATGCTAGACACCAACTTATAATATTATAAAATGAAATAAAAACTATTTCCTTTTTAAAAAATATGTATCCATCGAAAGGTTTAAAATTAAATAAATATAAAATCGGTTGGGACAAGTGCAGCATAGAGAATATCTTGAAAATTTTCTCCAGTCGTTAAATTCACCTTCCTGTTGTTAGCTTAGCAATATATGTAAACGGCAATATTTGTACTTAATAGTTTTGCTTTGAATAATCAATTATTTGGTTTGGTTTGGTTAGTTTAACCTATTTGTATTCGTGCATTCGTCCACATCTGCGATTATATTTCAGGTGATAGTGAGTTTGTGAGCATAGCGAAGTTTCTCAAACGTGCAGCCGAGACCTTTAGCCGCAATCATGCCGTACAAGTGAAGTTATCCAGCGAAACAGGTGCGCGCATCGTGGACTCCGAAGTTGGTAAGTTCAGTCTACTTGAATTTTCATATAACAAATGCGCTTCAAATATAGTTCTATGCTTTCGTAATTTATTAACGCAAAGATGGGCGTTCACGCCATGACCGCAAGCGCCGCAAATGGCTCGTCATACTGCCACTCATCATTCTGCTGAAAATCGCCCACCTCAAAATGAGCGTTGTGACTCTGCTGCTAGGCGTTCTTGGGCTGAATGTGCTGTTGGTGGGCGGCATGGGCTGGTTGATACACTATCTAAAATTCAAGACTTTGTGTAAAATACATCCGCATTTGGTGCAGTCGCATTCGCACGTCTACGACTCCGATCTGGCTGGTAAGTGGCGAATCCACAAAACTGGGTCGAACAATTCAAATAATGTACACCGATATTTATTAACATATGCTTACGCAAAAACTTGCCATTGTCAATTATGGTTCTCTTTTATAATACCTTCCTTTTATTTTGCTTGCACATAAACGGTTCACTCTGATGACGACACACGCGGACAGATTATTCCTCATTCATTGGCAGTAGCTTTCCTGGCTCCTATTATAGCGGCGCTGGTGGCGGTATTCATGAAGTTAACGCAAAAGACTGGGCCACAAGTAAGGCGTATAATGGCGGCAATTATTTGGACACCATTAGTAAGCGGCTGAAATAGCTCAAAATGATGTTCTGGCGGTATTTGTTGAACCTTTGGCGAAAATATTATGTGCGCTACTATCGATTTTATGTACAGGTAATCGGAAATCTAGGGTAGACATGTTGCTATTAGTTATTTGATATTTATATTTATTCAAAAGCTGTAGCAAGTCAGATTAAGCTGAAGTCTTTTGTATAGTATAAATCAGTTTACCCGCTTTTGCAGTAGTGAGTATGTATCTATATATGTATATCCAGATTACCAGAGGCTACTGAAGCTTAGTAGCAACCAAAGTTATCCAATATTTTACACTAAGCTTTCCTTTTGTTTCTTTCAAACGTCTATAATTTAACTTTATATGAACTTTAGCAAAAAACGATAAGTGGTTGTCATTTTGCTCGCCTTAAGATGACTGTGTGCACATCCCGTAGTTTTTATCTGAGAAGTTCTTTTGAAAGTTTTTTTAAAACACTGTTGGAGAATTAAGCAATTAAGAAGTTTGCACAACGTTGACTTAAATTAGTCTTGATAATGAAGTGTAAAGATCAAAAAAGGTTAAACTGAGCTAAATCTGTTCGAAGGAATCGGCCTTAGCTTTTTCTATTAGATAGGCAGACAGCAGTTTTGCACACACATCTTGATATAGTCAGTATTTAATGAAAAGAACATAAGAACACCAATCTATAATTATAAAAAAAATAACTAAATATGCTACTACTACTACAAATTCTCTGTTATAATTGCAGTTATTTACCACCGATATTATCAAACCTCTATTATATCTTGTAATAATAAACATTTCCCTATTCAACTCTTTTATTAAATAATATTTCGAAGGTCATGTAGTCTTTGAGGTTTTCTTTAGAATATTGATTATATAATTATTGTATTATGATTTAAATATGCCTTATATTAATTTTGTGTCTATCACTCATCTTTTAAAACATAAAATATTGTTTTTTCGCATTTACAAATTTTCAACAATATTTCTTAAATTTAACATAAATAATATGTTTTAAGTTGTATTCTTCATCACAATTAAAAATTTAGCAAAATATAAAGTAATTTTAAGTAGTAAATTATTTATAGCACTAAGTTTGTTAAAAGTGCTAACGCAACTTCACATTTATCTGTGTAATTTCAAGTAAAATAAAATACAGTGAAAAAAAGGTTAAAGTTTTATTATTTCGTGAATACCCCTATAAATCCTTTAGAAATTAAAAAAAATTTGCATACAATACTTGATCCCGATCGTTTAACGACATAGCACATCGATCTGAAGAATATGTTCCGCGATTTTATCGTTTCTTCAAAAAATTTTCCATGCCAAATTTAAATAAAAAAGTTCTTCACAAAAATTTAATTTTGATTGTTCAGTGTATATGGCAGTTATATGATATAGTTATCCCGCATTTGGGGACAAGAAAACGTATGTAATAATTCAAAACGATATCTCAAGACTGAGGGAGTGATTCGTGTATATATAGATGAACAGACAGACGGAGAAACAGAAGGACATCGCTAGATAATTTCAGCTCATCAGTTATACACATCTTTTATAGGGTCTGCGACATTTCCATCCTGGTGTTACAAATTCGTAGTAAACTTAATATACGATAATATGTTCACGGTTCAGCTTCATTTTAGTTTATTTATTGTATTCATAATATGCCATAACAGCAAAAAAAGTAAGCCTTGTGTACGGATTTCTTATACCTCAGTTCGAAAAATTCGAAATAGAACGAATAAGGTTTCATATATCTCACCTCAAATACGGGTTATAATAGTTCTCGTTCGCTTGATTCTACTATGCCATTAAACCAATTTTATGCCTGTAGTTTGTCCGATTCGTCTATATCCAAGCTTCAACTAGTTGTTTTATTCCGCCCGTAAAGCAGTAAATTGTACGGTACACTGTCATATCATCTTAATAAAATATAATATATATGTATTTATGTGGTATCTATAATATAATCTATAATATTACAAAATGTCGCCAAGCAGCTCTAATTAAAGGGGAAATCAACCGTTGATAATAAAGTAGTATTAATTAATTGAGAAAATAGTATTATTAAATGTTTCGTGCATTCCTTGATTTCACTTGGTTTTTTTTTCAATTAATGGTTACCGCTACTTTTATGGAATTATGGTCCACAATAAACTGGTTTGACACTCAGTTGTGGTCAAGTCCGCTGTGAAAACCAAATTGGTCTCACATAAATTTAATTGCCACATATAAAAACAAACGTACCGGTAAATAGAGGAAAATTTCATAAAAAACAATTTCCACCTTTCTATCTCTCTACTTTGCTCAATGACTCATGACATACAATATTAGGAGGAAATTTTTAACAGTTGGCTTTGGAATTTTATATTTCCTCTCCCGCACAGCAAAAGCAATTGACAGGATGTGAATATGTGTTGATTTAGTTTCTTTCCGACAGTAGCGGTGGCAGTGACGTTACGATTTAACTATGTATATCGTACACATGTACAAACAATTATGTACACACGGTCTTATTTGATGTTTTGCCCACAATCACCGCCACAGGTAGTGCTGTTGTTATATGTACACAGTGTTTATTCTAGTTTCGAAGTGTCTTTATTCTTTTAATTGGGTACAACAAATTGTTTACAAATATTTGCACTGTGTTCACTTTTTTATTTGACTACACTTTACTACATAGCCAGATATCGTCTGGGCTCAAAATCACTGTGTTCGCTAAGTTTCCAAAAAATTCAAAAATTTGCGAATTTCGTGCCATGCTGTCAGTAAAACTGAAAATATTACGCAGCATAGTGTTATTGTTTTTTATCTTTATTGCACTTACTACCAGCTATATTTTTTGGCAATAAAAGCGATTTCGAGCAGCGACAGGTGAATACACACAAATTATTAAAGTGCCCTGTTCTTGTATGTAAACAAAAAGTCATTTATCTTTTGAGAGCGCGATAAGTATGAATGAAGAGCAAAAAGCGTTGGCTATTCAAATAAACATTTATTCGGCGAAAAATTGCTTCAAATTTGACTCCATTTAGGCTCGAAACGCATACTAGCCTTGCGAAATAGTTGCTTCGCAATGATAATACCTTAGGTGCAAATATATCACTTGTAATTGCGCCAATATAATAATTACTGTTAGCTTAGGTCGAAATCTTTTGCCTAATATCCGGCTTTCATGCCAAGAATGGTAAACATCGCATAGAATAATGAGCTGAGTTGGGCGAATGAATAGCAGGAACTGTCACCTAAAGACTGTTGCTTTCAAATAAAACTAATTGGGGTAAACATAGCGTTACTTACGTTACTGCTTAGGTGGTAAGCCACCCTTTATCACCATGGAAATGAAGTGAAGATATTGTACAAGCTATCATGGTGACCTGCATTTCAATTTGACCCAAATACTTAGTGGCAATGACTGTTTTAGAGGCTACCTGTACAGATTCCACAATGACGCTAGTACAAACTGTCGGATATGTACAGATTATTTAAAGATTATATAATATATGTTATCCTTTCACTTTCTTCTTCTTCTTGATTGGCGTAGACACCGCTTACGCGATTATAGCCGAGTTAACAACAGCGCGCCAGTCGTTTCTTCTTTTCGCTACGTGGCGCAAATTAGATATTCCAAGTGAAGTCAGCTCCTTCTCCACTTGGTTCCTGAAAGGGAGTGGAGGTCTTCCTCTTCCTCTGCTTCCCCCGGCGGATACTGCGTCGAATACTTTCAGAGCTGTAGCGTTTTCGTCCATCCGGACAACATGACCGAGCCAGCGTAGCCGCTGTCTTTTAATTCGCTGAACTATGTCAATGTCGTCGTATATCTCGTACAGCTCATCATTCCATCGAMTGCGATATTCGCCGCGGCCAACGCGCAAAGGACCATAAATCTTTCGCAGAACTTTTCTCTCGAAAACTCGCAACGTCGACTCATCTGTTGTTGACATCGTCCAAGCCTCTGCACCATATAGCAGGACGGGTATTATGAGTGACTTATAGAGTTTGGTTTTTGTTTGTCGAGAGAGGACTTTGCTT
>NW_017537179.1:467869-479104 GCF_001853355.1 Bactrocera latifrons | reverse complement strand
TAGCTCGGCCGGCAATCCATCGGTCCCCGCCGCTTTGTTGTTTTTCAGGCGGGTAACTGCTATTCGAACTTCTTTCTGGTCGGGCAATGGAACGTCTGCTCCATCGTCATCGATTGGGGCATTGGGTTCGTCCTCTCCTGGCGTTGTGCGTTCACTGCCATTCAGCAGGCTGGAGAAGTGTTCCCTCCATAATTTAAGTATGCTCTGGGCATCGGTAACTAGACCACCTATGGGGGTTCTACGAGAGTATGCTTCGGTCTTGAAACCTTCTGTAAGCCAGCACTCCTTGTCGTACCAGCAGTTCTTTTGTACTTTCCGAAAACTAATGGTTTCGGTTGCGGCTGTACGTAAAGAGTTTGAAATGCCGTCCCACAGTTCCCTTATACCGAGTTGTTGACGAGTGCTCTCAGAGAGCAGGAGTGCAAGCCGAGTAGAAAATCGTTCGGCTGTCTGTTGTGATTGCAGCTTCTCGACGTCGAACCTTCCTTGCATTTGATGGCGTGCGTTTTTTGCTGCACAGAGGCGCGTGCGAATCTTCGCTGCAACAACGCTGTCCGAGTCGATGTTAGGACCTCGCAGTGCACGCACATCTAAAACACTGGAGACGTGTCTTTCGTCTATCACAACATGATCGATCTGGTTGGTGGTTTTTCGATCCGGAGACAGCCAGGTAGCTTGATGAATCTTCTTATGCTGGAATCTAGAACTACAGAAAATCATATTTCAGGCCCCGGCGAAGTCGATCAGCCTCAACCCATTTGGGGATGTTTCCTCGTGGAGGCTGAATTTACCGACCGTAGTGCCAAAGATACCTTCTTTGCCCAACCTGGCGTTAAAGTCGCCAAGCACGATTTTGACATCGTGGCGGGGCAGCCCTCATAAGTGCTTTCCAAGCACTCATAAAAGGCATCTTTGGTCACATCGTCCTTCTCTTCCTTCGGGGAGTGGGCGCAAATCAGCGATATGTTGAAGAACCTCGCTTTGATGCGGATTGTGGCTAGACGTTCATTCACCGGGGTGAATGATAGTACTCAGCGACGGAGTCTCTCTCCCACCACGAATCCCACACCAAACTTGCGCTCCTTCATATGGCCACTGTTGTAAATGCCACAAGGACCTACTCGTCTCTGTCCTTGTCCCGTCCATCGCATTTCTTGGACGGCGGTGATGTCAGCCTTTATTTTTACGAGGACACCAACCAGCTGGGCAGCGGCACCTTCCCAATTAAGGGACCGGACATTCCAGGTGCATGCCCTCAATTCGTAGTCCTTATTTCGTTTGCCATGGTCGTCATCAAATGTGGGGTCTCTCATCCGAGGCTGTTRTTRCGTTGTCATTGGGGTGGTTTTTTTACGTGGCGGGTCCCAAACCCAGCGCACAACCCTATGCAGGGAATGTTTCGCCTTCTCACTTTAGCTCAGCTTCAAACGGATGTTCTTAGGCTACCCAGAGGATACTTGGTCAAGGAGCGGAAATCGTGAGCTGCTTGAGTCATATGTAAAAGAATCGTTTCTGGCCACTCCCAAGTGAATGGCGATCAGAAAACTTTCCTCACTTGCGAGAACTTCTACACATGACTCCATCCTCCACTTTACAGTGAAGTTAAAAACCAACCAAATACCACAAATAGAATTCCGTCTTAACAGGTTCCCTGTCCCCATACAAAAATTAATTTTTAACAGTACACGAAATAAAAGACTGTCTCCAATTTTGAATATAGTAAGATACCATTGAAGTTACAAAGTGTAGCAACATATGCAGATTAAATTGTATAAATCCAATCAAATCCGCAAAGCAAAAAGCAAATTTGAAGCGATGCGGCTTGATAGAGAATCTGAAATAGAGCTGTGAAATGTTTGATTGATACATTCTCCGCGGGTTATCCTCCAAGTTTTCCAACATAGAAAATTTAGTAACTGGGAAAATAAGGAAACAGTGGGACAAGCAACGACAGCGTGATTTTTCAGAAAGAATCGATTATAGTAGGCAGTGTCTTGTTGGTATACACCATAGACTTGACACAATCCCACAGGAAATAGTTTAACGGCGTCAAATCACACGACCTAGGCGGCCAATTGACTGGACCATTTCATGACAATTAATCGATTGTGACATTCGTTGTGTAGCTTGTTGCTCCATCCAGTTGAAACCACATACTATCCAAGTCCACATCTCCTGATTCGAGCCAAAAATATCCCGATATCATTGAGCGGTAGCGATTCCCATTCACAGTAATGTGCCGGTCGGAAGTATTACGTCCCCATAAACCGCCCCAACTCATGGAGCATGTACAAAAGTACTTTCACAGGAATAAAAAATTTAATTAATATCCCAAACCGCTTTTGTTTTATTTAAAATAACTTTTGTAGCGGTCTTATGGAAAACCCGCTCTTAAAGTTGAGGCCATTGACGTCAACTTTCGCCTCGTTGTTGGATCGTATATCCTTCAATGATGAAATAGCAAACCTTATTGAAAGAAATGTCAAAAGAGGGAAAAACATGGGGTCGTTTTCTGCCCCTATCGGTCTTTGTTTGTAGCGTCTTTATATAAAGGTTTACAAACTTTATGCTGCATACTATATAGCGGCTAACATGTGAATTATCCGTATGAAAATTAGGGAACATGAAAACTTGACCTAGCCTCCATATAACAAACGCATATCATTCGGGTGACTTTACCCCATACCGTGGTACCATGTACGGTACCGATTAACTGTTAACATTTTATTAGTATGAATGCATACATTAATGGAAGGTAGTATTGGCAAAAACCCCCAACACTCAAATACTACGTATGTATTTCGATTTATTTTTCGTTTTTCTAACAAAGCTCTTGCCGAATATATCGGTCAATCTATGAATTATATATACAAGTGTATGTATATATTGTATATATATATATGTATGGAAATATAATTGCTTGGATTCCGATGATCTGATTGAAGTTTTGAGCCTTAAGTTATTTCCATCGCATTGCTTTTTGCAAGAGGATAAAGTGTTCGGTTGTACCAGAACTTAGCACTTCCTTACTTGTTTTAATTTAATTGTTTATTTTAAAATTATGAACCGCAAATGCCTCTATGCTCCACCACGCATGTAGGAAATGTAATTAGAAAAGTTTTCCCTGCGGCCTGCGGGATGAAGCCTGAATTATCGATTTAATCTGCTTCAATTCAGTCAGATTTCTGAATTTTTTTACACCTCTTCCTGGCCATAACTCCATAAAAAAGATCTGGTGCAGTCAGGTCAGGTCACCTTGGGAGCCAGCGAGAGGTAGAGTTTCTTGATACTAATTTATTTTAAAAATTTGGTTGGAGCTGTGCCTGCAGTTCCTCCATCTTGCTGAAACCAATCGCTATTGAAATGGAGCCGACTTTGGCGCAGTTTTAGGTAAAATACTCGTTCAACATCTCTAAGTAAAGGTAACCATTAACAGTAACTGTTGCAGCGTTTCTTCAAAGAAGTTTGACCCGAAAATATACCTTTATGAACTGCGTACCACGAAGTGACTCTGGCTCCGTCTCGTGGATTATTCGGATACGGCGATTTTGATTATTTGCATTTCCGTAATGATCAAAACGAATCTCATTAGACATAAACATGCAGTTTAACAAGTTTTTTGTCTTCTTCGACCATTTTTATAACATCTTAGCAAAATTAGACGGATCTCGATGGTACGGCTTTCTTGCGATACTTCCAGATTAGGCATAAATGTGTATCAGCCTCAAAATCCCGTCTGAATGTCCGTTTCAGTTACCCTAAGCATTAATTTTTAAAATCTAAATATGATCTAAAAAAAAAAAAAGAAGGTAGACATAAACAATATCCAATCCATCGGCATCGGAAGTGGAGTGTGACATCGAGGAAGATCTAATGGAGTCTTTGAGTGACGTGGAAAACACTGAGCTAAGTGAGTCAAGGTCCTATACAAGGTGCATTCCAAAAAAAGAACAAGACATTTTGGATCTAGCTTCCCCTGGTAGGGCCATTTATATGTCGACTGGTGCGTTAGAATCTGCTATCTTTACCGATTGTAAAGTGAGATTTCATGACATTTAATTAATTGGAAGTGAAGTTATTGCGTTTTAAGTGTCAGTATGTTTTAAATTTTGTTTTAAATTTGGTAAAACTTTTACCGAAAGGTTTGATTGATGAAACAAGTTTATGGCGATGAGCAGAATGAACGAGTGGTTTCAACGTTTTCAAAGTGGTCGTGAGGACATAAATGACGATCAAAATCCGTGATCACCGGAAATTCCACCGAAACTATGCCGAAATCAATCACTATAAAAAAATCAGCCGAAATCGTCATAGAACTGAGCATCTCCAAAACATCGATTTATCGCATTTTCACCGAAAATTTGGGTTTACGGTGTGTGCACGATTTGTTTCGCACAAATTTGAGTGACGACCAAAAATTGCTCAGTATCCAACATTCGAAGGACCATTATTTGATCAAAAATCACATTTTAACCATTAACCATTCCCCGTATTCATTTGATATGGCACTGTTCATTCATTTTCGGAAAAATGCACTTGCCATGAAAGAAAAGCGTTATGCAGACGTAGAGGCCATTCAAAAGGCTTGCACCGACATCATACTGGCAGCCATACCTGCCAACAAGCTAAAACACTCGTTCGATGTACTTTTGGGCCAAGAAAAAGGCTGTATTGAAGCAGAATTAGACTATTTTGAATAAAATAAATTGATTTTGCCGAAAAACCATTTGTTCTGTTTTTTTTTAAGTCTTGTTTACTTTGGAACTCAGCTTGTAAACCAAAGGCAGAAAAATGTCACACACTAATGCAATTATTTCTTTCTTATTTCTCCTAAAGACGCTGAAAAGGGTAATGAAGCCCCATAGAAACATATCTAAACGGTAGTAGTTTGGAAAATTTCTGGAGTTCGAAGAATACAACCTTGAAGCCCATCTAGACACAGAATGAGCTTTCAATAATGTTCACTTTTAATCTATACTATGTGAGCTTAAGGATCTGGGCATATCTTCTGTGGATTCTAACGATGAATGAAATGTTAGTGGATCTGGTAAGGTAAATTCCCAAATACTCCCGCTAATCTTATGAAGACAATATTAAATGATATTAATCGATGAACCGTGTCGTACAGACTGAACTTAAACGCTTTCAGAAACACAATATTCCACAAAGCAATGCGCCATTATTAAATGCTGTCAGGCTAGTAATGTGAAATAAGCCAAGATAGGGTTTTGATTTAAACCAAATTTGGCCAAAACAGCTACAGCGCTTTATACTTGTAACAGAAAGGTGGGACCCAATTTAGGATTAACGCCTCGGTAGCTCACTGACTACGCACAATACTTGTAAGGTCGATTACGAAGAACTGTATATTAGTATCTCGGCCAATAACGGAATAAAATACGCTGTTAGATATATTGAAAGCATACGAAAGTAGCGAATATTTGAATCAGTAAAGCTCTCAGAACAACGCTAAGCCAGGCGCTAAACATAATTTTACACAAGGGTCATTCTATGATAATCAAAAGGTTCTCGTTACTTCCAACTACCGCCTTGAAATTCTATAGAGTTGAATCTAAAGTTAGTTCCAATATTGTCTTCCTTTCCAGAAAGTGACGAGTTGGACAAGGGCGTGGGCATAAGCACCCAAATTTGAGGTGGGGTGTTCTCTGGAAAGGTGGATAATAAAATCGTCTAAAGTATGTTAGGGTTTCGTCAAAGTTAGGGAAGAATGCATTGATCTTTTAGGGGATCTTATTTCATGCTAAACCTGCAATGGGTTCCAGGGCATAGTGATATGTGTTCTGGCCCCTAATTCCGTTATAAAGCCAAACGGAAGTTTGAAAATCGTATATTTGGCATATGGGAGGTACCTTTATGGGTAGTATTGGTAAGATTTTTTATATTTTTGTTTTTGCTACATATTATTAACACAAAAAGATGCTCTCTGAATGAAACTAACTGGATGTTGGACAGCCGGCAACCTTTCACCAGATTTTATCAATTTATGCACAAAGATGCATCATTGGATCAATTGCTCAGATTTCTCAGTGTTCAATAGGAACTGGGATCCACATATTCGGGGCTGAAAAAGTTGTAGTACGATTTTGAAAATGTTTGAAAATAATGTGTTCTACTTAAATGCACTATTCGTCCATTTGCGCAGGTTTTCAGGGTTATGTGACAAATTTTTTTGAATTCAGAGCTGGTCCCGAGATATGGTTTTTCACTTAAGTATGGGCAACGCCATGCCAATTGTCCAAGTTTCATAATGGTTCTTATAAACTTATTTTCATTATCGGGTGTAAAAGTTAGTAGTGCCTATAACGTTTTATTTATTGAGTTAACGATCTTTTAGTAGTCTTTAACATAACCGTTATATGGGGAGTGGACTTAATTATTATCTGAAGATTTTCACAGTGCATGAAGATGTGCCGAAAGCGGTTCTTTCCAGCAAATTTGGTTGATCTTGCATTAGCGGTTTGGAAAACATGTACACTAAATGATTTACGAGGGGTTGCCATGCCCACTTTTGATAAATGTTCACCTGTTCCTCGATATTGTGATCCCATGTACCAAATTCAGTTATGGTTTCCTATTTATTGCTTAAGACTTTCAAATTCTCATTTGGCAACCAATATGTGAGATGTCTCAGCAAAACTAAACGAAATTATAATCCTGGATACAACTACATATGTAATGAGTTCTCAAATTCTAGTTCTCGGGCATGCTTTTGTTTAATGCTGAAATCCCAATATTCGAACATATGTATATTGTTTTCTGAGTTTCTAACTGACTTTGACTTGTTCAGCTCTTGGTATACACGCCATATTCAAAATACAGTGATCAACGCATTAGGTTGACTGTTCAGTCATACAATATATGGTATTAAATTTTCTTCCTTTGTTTTGTAACCAAAATTTTTGGTTACACCTGAACTTAGCCCTTCTATACCTGTTTTAATTAAAGCACATACATTGTATAAGGCATCGTAGGCCTAAGTATACTTCCTTAAAATGCAAGAAAGAGCTTGTCTTGAACAAAATTGCTTCTATAGCCACAGTTGTAATTTCTTTAAATGAAAATTTTAAGAAGATGCTGTAAGTACTAACAATGTTTTTCCTATGCCATTCATAGAATGAACAGTAAAAAATCATTTAACTTTATTTATTTCTTTTTCCTTGTCGTCACTTACTGGAAAATTTGCCGCTTACTAGTTCACTACTAAATGAATGCGGCAGGAACTGTTTTTGTGTTTTTTGCTAAATTTTTTACCTAATTCAAGTGTCCTACTTTGGAGCAAGCGTGCTGGAATTATTAGTATTTTGTCACTTACAGTTTTCTGAGAAAGTACGGTACTTTACCTGGGTTCGTATTCCTTTTCAAAGAATTCGATTCCCACAAAAATCCCTTCAATCGAGCTTTTAATAATTTCTGGGAAATTTAAAATGGAGAATAATTTTGTAATGTTATTCTACCCATGAAGCAAAATTTACATGACCCTGTGGATTTGTATGTATTCTTACATATGTTCAATGATGGAAAAGGTTTTGTATTTAGGTTTTGTACACCCAAACCTTAAAACTAACGGATATATAGTATGCGGAGTAATGGATCAAATGATTTCAAATTGTATTATATATACATATACATATATAAAAGTCTTTTCGTATTTTGTCAGTAGATGTCGTTGCTGTCGAATATCTCCAGTGCTACCAATCACATTGTGTCACACCATATATTGGAAAGGATTTAATCTTCATTTAGTAAAAAAATAAATAAATTCGGGGAAGTTGAAAAAAAGTTACAGTTGTTCAAAAATGAGTGAATATAATGTAGAAATTCGTTACATATTGAAATTTTTTTATAAAAAGGGACGATGCTGTATCAGTTCGTTTAGCAAAACAATGGTTCGCTCGCTCCGTTCTGGAGATTGTGAAATTTCGATTTACGCTGATGAAAGTTTTACACCGATCGAATAATGTCTCTAACGGAAAAATGGAAAAAGTGGTCGACAAAAATTATACATATATATTTGTTTAATTATAATTATTATTAATAACTTAAAATTTCATTAGAAATACGAAAAGACTTTTTCGTCTATCCAATATTACACACATATAATGATTTTTATTATTTTAACAAACATTATGCCGAATATCATATGGCGAATAGGACATGAGTTAAAATTAAAACATCGAGCTTTTGTAAATGCACATATTTCTAACTCATAACGCTCGAGACTTTATAAACATTTCATGAAGTCGGTAGTAATTTTCTGTAATCTTTAATACATATATACAATAAAACCAAAACTTCATCCGCTAAATAAGTTTACCTGACTTCCGGCAACCAGTATGTGTTCCAAGCGAATTTTTTCATACATATTATATTTTCTAATTTCCAATATTTCTAATGCATAGTACATCCAACATCTCCATATTGCATAAGATATTATCCACTGCAGCAATCGAGTTGGTCCATTACTTTACATTATAGACCTGAAACCAAATTCTCAAAAACACCGTTTTTAATAATTGAGCTAGTCTCTCTTATACTATGACTATGTATACATATTACGCGTACCAATTGTAATATACAAGTTGTATAAAAATGACTGAATACTTTGCATACAGAATGAAAAGAACGTTTTATCTTTGAAAGTTATTATTTATTCCAAACCAAGGAATCTATCCTTTAGATTCAATAGATTTTTTATTTCCTTCATATAAATGTTTTTCAACACCTGGGTTGCGACTGCTTGAACGACTGAGATAACATTCAAATATGTTCCTTTCTTATTAATTTTTAATGTAGTAAATAGAAAATATGCACATGGTGGCAGATCGGGCGACACGGCGAGTGGTTGTTGAAGGAAATTCGTTTTTTCATCAAAAGTTCGTTCACTTTCATGGTTCAAACTCTCCAAATAATGTTTTTAATTTGATTTTATACTCCAGCCAACATTTTCGTAGTAAAATTAGCATCGATGAAAAAAAAATTCAAGCATCCTTTTAACTAATTCCGTACGAATATTGCAATAGATGAAGGCAGGCAATGATCGAAGCAAAAACCAGAAAACAGCCGAACGATTTTCCACTCGACTTGCACTCCTGCTCTTTGAGAGCTCGTCTCTCGTCAACAACTCGGTAAAAGGGAACTGTGGGACGGCATTTCAAACTTCTTACGTACAGCTACAACCGAAACCACTGCTTTTCGGAAAATGCTAAAGAACAGCTGGTACGACGAGGAGTGCCGTGCCGCAGCGGAGAGAAAACAGACTGCCTACCTCGCAACGTTACGATCGACCACAACACTTGCGGGATGGGAGAATAACCGAGAGATGGACATGGAAGCGAGACGCATTTGTAAGCAGAAAAAGAAAGAGGCCGAAATGCGTGAATATGAGGATCTTGACAAGCTGGGCGACAGGGGTAATGCGCGAAAATTCTTCTACGAAAAAATGCGACGATTGACAGAAGGTTTGAAGACTGGAGCATACTCTTGTAGAACCCCCAAAGGTGATCTAGTGACCTATGCTCAGAGCATACTAAAATTATGGAAGGTATACTTCTCCAACCTGCTGAATGGCGGCGAAAGTATAATGCCAGGAGAAGACGAACCAGATTCCCCAATCGATGAAAATGGAGCCGACGTTCCATGGTCCGACCATGAAGAAGTTCGAAAAGCAATTACCCGACTGAAGAACACAAAAGCGACTGATAAGGGGCATGCATCAGCTTCTTTGTAAAATATGGACGGACGAAAACATGTCCAACGTTTGGAATTTAAGTGTGCTCTGTCCAATCCCCAAAAAAGGAGAGCCCATAATCTGCGCCAACTACTCTGGAATAGGTCTCTTAAACAACGCGTATAAGGTTCTATCGAGTGTCAACAAACTGATTGGACCTTATCGGTGTGGCTTTAGACCTGGCAAATCAACAACCGACCAGATATTCACGATGCGCCAAATCTTGAAAAATACTCTGCTTTCTAAAGATTGGACAAGCAAAGAAAATGGGTCTGGCAGTGTACGGGGGCAAGACGAAATATCTCCTGTCATCAAACAAACATCATCGTACTCGCGGCTTGGCTCTCACGTCACTGTTGACAGTCATAACTTTAAAGTCTTAGATAATTTCGTCTATCATGGAATTAGTATAAACACTACCAACAATGTCAGCCTGGAAATCCAGCGCAGAATAACTCTTGCCAACAGGTGCTACTTCCGACTGCGTAGGCAATTGAGAAATAAAGTACTTTCTCGAAGAACAAAAACCAAACTCTATAAGTCACTCATTATTACCGTCCTGCTATTTGGCGCAGAGGTATGGACGAAAACAACATTTGATGAGTCGACGAGTTTTCGAGAGAAAGATGAGCTGTATGAGATTTACGACGACATTGACATAGTTCAGGGAATTAATGGACGAAAGTATTCGACCCAGTAACCGCCGGGGGAAACAGAGGAAGAGGAAGACCTCCACTCCATTGGACCAGGTGGAGAAGAACGTGGCTACGCTTGAAATATCCAATTGGCGCCATGTAGCGAAAAGAAGTTAACTCGGCTTTAATCGCATAAGCGGTGTCTACGCCAGTCAAGAAGAAGATACCCAAAATGTGTGATCTTTTAATAAAATCAAGTGAAAAGCATTCTTAAAAGTCATACGATTCATCGATTAATATTAATGGAATTGGTTTGACCTTGGTCCAAACCTCATATCCTAACGTAATGTATTTCGACACTCTGGTTGAATTTTTGCTCTTCGGTTGAGTTTATGTCTGATATATCTTATTTGAGAATGATTTTAATACAATTATCATTGACGCGATTAAAATATGTATATTAATATGTTTTTATACTCTCGCAACAATGTTGCTAAAGAGAGTGTTATAGTTTTGTTCACATAACGGTTGTTTGTAAGTCSTAAAACTAAAAGAGTCAGATATAGGGTTATATATACCAAAGTGATCAGGGACGAGTAGAGTTGAAATCCGGATGTCTGTCTGTACGTCCGTCCGTCTGTCCGTCTGTCCGTCCGTCCGTGCAAGCTGTAACTTGAGTAAAAATTGAGATATCATGATGAAACTTGGTACTCGTATTTCTTTGATCCATAAGAAGGTTAAGTTCGAAGATGGGAACAATCGGCCCACTGCCACGCCCACAAAATGGCGAAAACCGAAAACCTATAAAGTGTCATAACTAAGCCATAAATAAAGATATTAAAGTGAAATTTG
>NW_017537179.1:445539-463064 GCF_001853355.1 Bactrocera latifrons | reverse complement strand
CGCTGTTGTTAACTCGGCTATAATCGCGTAAGCGGTGACTACGCCAATCAAGAAGAAGAAGAAGAAGAAATTTTGTCTGATCCAGGTATTTTTGCGGACATTTTGCTGATAGTAAAATCAAATTCCTCAATTGTAATGGGAGATTCTATCAATAAGGCTTCAAAACACGGTGATGAGTTGCAGTAATTTTGTGAAATTACTTCATTTGAAAGCGTAATAAAATTAAAGTGGGAGTTTGAATTTTTGGAACTGCTTGACCATACTTTGGGAAAATTTTCAGCGATTTTTTGTGGATCATAAATAGGATCTAACGGTAATTGGATAAAGTCGATTCTGTTTTGATAGTATCCACCTGAAAGAGCTCTTATGTCAATCCATATTTTTTTAGGGCTTGAAATGGGTTGTATACTAGCTGTTTTCAAAAGTTTTTCTTTTTGC
Organism: Bactrocera latifrons; assembly: GCF_001853355.1. NCBI lineage: Eukaryota > Metazoa > Arthropoda > Insecta > Diptera > Tephritidae > Bactrocera > Bactrocera latifrons. The sequence continues at coordinate 462,626 of NW_017537179.1, read as the reverse complement.
GGATTTTTTTATATTTAATTATATTTTCTGCTGTTCTATTTTGTCCAAAGTGATTGCTTTGTGCTCCTTAGAGCAGTTAATAGCTTGGACGAATACGGGAGTTTGGTGGTAAATTTTTGTGCGTTTGTTTGAGGAATGGCTACATGGGTAGCGGAGCGTATAATTGTTTTTATATTCGACGCTTCTCTATGTATATTCTTTGACGTTATTCTAGTGTTTGTAATTGTGTTAATCAGGGAGCAGTATTTAAGGCAATCGGCTTTTTCTATAAGAAATTTTGATCGCGGTTTAATCGTACATTGCATCGGCGTAACGAAAGAAGTTATGATCGGAAAATGGTCGCTATTGTAGAGATCTTCTAATTTGTAAGATGAGACTTTATGGGCTATGGATGCTGAACATACCGCAATGTATACATGAGTGAACGACTTGTGTGTAGAAAGTGGGTTGGTGATCTATCGTTAAGAACTACGAGATTTCTTGCTAGTGTAACGTCTTTCTGAAGTGTAACGTCCACTGAAGAATACTCATGATATATTCTGTGGTGGGGGTTTTGGTAGGTAACGGGGTGTCGGATGTATTACTGAGCTGGCTGATCAAGGTGGAGATGAGTGAGGTTGTTGTAGAGTAATCAAAGGGAGTTGTGGATTAGTCAACGACTGCACTTATTGTTGGGAGAGGACGTTGAATTTGTTGCGTTTACTATGGTTGTTTTATTTTCAATTTTTTATTTTGTGCTATTTGTTTTAGAGTTAGAATTTGTTGAATTTACTATGGTGGTTTTAATTTCGTTGCTTCGTTGTTCGTGTATTATTTTAGAGTTAGATGGTGAAGATGAAATAGGAGTAGAAGGAGAGATTTACGCTCCTCTTTGGGTATTTTGTTTGTTATTAGAGAGATCTATGTTTATGTTAGAATTAAAAACATGTGTTATTTTTGCTTTGTGAATATTTACTGCTTCGCGAAAAGAGCATTTATTATCTGTTCGAATTGTTATTATTTTTTTTATTTCGCTGAACTTTGGACACAATTTACTTGAGGTGGCGTGTTCAGCAGAACAATTTATACAGAGAGTGCGAGTACAGGGTGTGGGGTTGTGTGTTGGAAATGCACATGTGTCGCAAATAAGGATCTTATTTCAGCGTTTTTTTGTATGGCCAAGAAGTTGGCAGTTTTTTCATCTCATTGGGTTTGGGTAGTAGGGTGTTACCTTGTTTGTATACCACGATGAGTTGACCACTTATATATTTAAGAAATTTCGAAATGGATGTAACACCCTGTTCTTTCAAATTTTCAATTATTTCATTGTCAGAGACATGATTTAAACATGGAGCGTAGATAGTGCCATTGAGGAGTTTAAATTTTTAGGTATGTAATTCAATTTTTACATCACATATACCAATGAGGTGTTTTGTTGCTGTGAATTTTTTTGCGATATTGCTATTTTTTACTAGGAGTAGTAAATTGGCGTCTTTTAATTCACAAACTTTTATTATGTCAGAACTGCTTTGTTTTAGGGCTTTATGCACAACGAAGCATGGAAATTTATTTAAAGGTTTGCTTGCTTTACTTGAACTTGCCACAACATACTTAGAGCTATCTTTTTTTGTTGTTGGCAAAGTAGGAAATAATACATCCTTCGATAATTGCTCCATTTTTTTCTTTCTTTTTGGTTGGGGACTAGAAGATAATAGGGCGAACCTATTATTTTTTAAAGTGGTCCCCCAAGGGGGAATTTTTTAATGATTTTAATTTAATTTAGATAATTCACTAAACCTCACTAAATAATTTGAGAGAATAGAGTGCGATGAGGGTTGAAATAATAAACTATTCCGAATTCGCAGGCGAGTGTCAGTCGATGACTGTATTAATATGTTAATATCGCATAATTTTTAAAATAAACTGTTGTCAATGTTTGAAGGTATTTCCCCTGCCCTGTTCTTAGTAAGTTAAAAGGGTATACATAAAATGTTCACCCGAACTTATCCCTTCCTTATTTGTTGTCGCCCAGTTTATATAACAGCTAAGTGTTGGGACAAAAATCGAAAATTGAGAGACTCGTTCACGCATATACATACCTTTATATTGTCTACGACGTTTACTTCAGGGTTTAATATACCCTTGTTAGGTTTTTGATATCTTGAAAAGTGTCAAGTCATTTGACGCCTTAAGACAATGCGAAATGCTTAATATAATCCCAAGTAGTGCTTAAAATAATTTTATGGTACTCGTAAATGTTTTCATACTTCTCATTAGGTTCGTTGAAGAGAAATAGAAAGGGTTCGAATGTAGTGGCATTCATGGAGTTGGTCGTCGAAAGCTTTCTCTCGAATTATTTATGCATTAGCCTAATGATAGGAGTTCACCCTTGCTAAGCAGGACTTTCACGCTCAATTAACTACTGAAACCATGAACACAGTTCGTGTGAGATTGTGCACAGCTAAATCCCACGCTCTCATAAGGCGACGTAAAAAATCAAAGCACGTCATGAAGTTGTCCTTAAGTCATTTGGACACACTTTTCCCGCATACACGAAAAATTAGGCAGTTTATGTATGGTTGTGCGCATTTGGATATTCACGGAAAAGAATTGTGGTAGCGTCTTGGTGAAAAGGTTTACGAGTGCTTTTAGGGTATATCTCTGAGTCCGTGTGTTCACACCGGGTCAACTACATGAGTTGCATCCTAAGGTGTGACATTTCTACGTGGGACAAATTAAATTTCGTTTACCATCGCAGAGCCATCAATTTCACTTATGTACGTGTCCGCTTCCTTTTCAACCAAAGCAAAGTGTCGAAGCCAAAATAATGCAATAACATTTACTTTTATCTAATCTCCGATCATAAATCATGGCTTCATATGTGGCATGTTGGCGATGTATCAGTACATACCCCTGTTTACCGCTACAAATAATATTTAATTTGCTGCTTTGCTTTTTATAGGTTATAGATAACAAAGTTAGTATTGTTTACTGGCGGTCAATAATGAAATCTCTGTGATGTAGTTTAATCATGTTTTCTGTTCCAGCATGCAGGAGTAGAATTGCTGGAGGGTGGAACTACTTTAGGGGGTTCTCGGCCAATTATCATGAAGTGCTTATCACACAAAAAGACATTTATTTATTTATCGTTCAGTTCCCTCTATTAAAGATCGCAAAACACTGCTTTAACTAATCACGTGATTTGTTCTCTTATCAATGACATATACATACGTAAACGTAGCCATAGACGTTGATGCCTTCGTGTTCGATTACAAGGCAGCTTAAAAATGTATGGTCCGATTTCGATGTTTTTTGGATAAGACAGGGCAATATTTGAATGCAATATTTGTGAAAGGCTTTTTTTTTGAAGCAGATGGAATTTAAAAATTTAAATTTATAAGAGGAGTAAGAGCGGTTATAATCCGGTTTCATCAGTTTTATACACACGAATGATACCAAATAATATGCACCAATTTTGGTTAAAATTGGTTGAATAATTATATTTTAGCCTTTGAATGGAGCGTGGATGTGGTTATTAACCGATTTCATTAATTTTCACACTGTCGTGAAAAATAGTAGAAATACTTGTAATGAGTACAGATGTAATAGCTTTTAGCGGCTTGTGAGGATGGTCTTCTCCATTGCATTTCCTTATACTTCATATGTTTCAAAATATTTTGTTGTAGGAATTTTCAACCCTACTGAAAAAGTGTTAGCTATTTTCACTTTTATCAAATAACTTCTACAAATATTTACAAGAACTCAAAGCTTTTAAGTGACCAAAAGTATGTGAGTGAGTATAAAAGATAAATTTAGAATTCAAGTAAGGTAGGCATAACTTCGTATGCAGGAAGTCGTCAAACCATTTGGCAAAATATCCTCGAAATGTCAAATGCGCTACATTCAGTACCTTATTGCATGTAAATTGCTATTTTCGAAGTGTCAACATCTTTTCTCAATTTTTTCAGTACATCAATGACTTTAAAAAGTTTTCAAATACATTTTAACCTGTTTTTATTAGTTTAATCGTGTTATCATAGAGCGTCATGAGAATGACATTGAAATTGTCAAAGAATATCTGGATTAGTTTTATATTAATAACTTAAAATCGACTTCGATTAGTTTAAGGTTTTACAAGCGAAAAGGTGCAAAAACATATTAAACTATGTGCAACATGTTGCGATAGTACAAAAATTAGTGTAATGTGCGAAGTCGTCGATGGTAGATGTGTTGGTGTGATATCATTTTATTCACCATATAAGCGAGTCATTAATTCCTGATATTTCAGCAAACAACTGTTGCCTTTGTCAATTTTTATACTCTTGAACCATGTTGCTACAGAGTACAATAGTTTTGTTCACCTAACTGTAGTACGTATCGAGATAGATATAGTATATTATAAATGATCAGGAGACCAGAGGTGACCATCTGTCGGTCTGTCTGTTCGTGCAATCTGCAACTTGAATGAAACATGAGATATCTTAATGAAACTATGTACAAGCGTTCCTTTGTGAAATATATATTACGAGTTCATAGCTGTGCGTAATCGGACCATTACCTAAAACTTATAAAAGCACTAACTAATATATAAAAATATTTGAATTAGCTTAATGAAAATTACATATCGTTTTTTACTCATACCTAATATCAGAATTTTCGAACATCCGGCTGACTTTACTCCATATAATCGTTGTTTGTATGCGAGATATTTTATACAACCTAAGGAAGTTTAGTATGGGGCATATTAATAGTTAATAGATAATATACCCCAACTCCCATATACTACATATATATAATAGTTTTCGTTTTTCTAACAAAACTTATATCGAAGTCGTCGGGCAGTGTATCAGTTATATGTATATCGTCATATAAAATGCAAATTAACGTAAAGCACGATATAATAGAAACCACTCATATTGGAACTAAATTTGAGTTTTTGTTATAAAAGGTGTATTCCAAAGTAAAAAGGATATTAAAAAACAGAACAAATGGTTTTTTTTGGCAAAATCAATTTATTTTATTCAAAATAGTCTCCTCTGCTTTAATACAGTTTTTTGCACGGTCTAAAAGCAGGTCGAACGAGTGTTTTAGCTCGTCAAATAATCGGTCACATTATGTCCTTTCCAATGTTGCACACACGATATTTTGGAGATGTTCAATTCCATTTCTATGAATTTCAATGATGATTTTTGATTGGCCCACATGTTGATCGTCATTTATGTCCTCACGACCACTTCGTTGAAACCACTCGTGCACTCTTCTACGGGATAGGCAATCATCGCCATAAGCTTGTTTCATCAATTGAAACGTTTCTGTAAAAGCTTTTCCAATTTTAAAACACAATTTAATGCTGGTACCTCGTTCGAAGCTCATTACCGCACCGATGACACAAACATACTGCCACTTAAAACACAATAACTCCACTTCCAATCAATGGAACGTCATGAAATTCTCACTAGACAATCGATAAATATAGCAAATTCTAACACATCAGTCGACATATAGTGGCGCCACCAGGGGTCGCTAGATTCAAAAAGTTCTGTTTTTTATATCTGACAGCGGAAGCTGAAAATTTAGTGCTACATATATGCAACACGATGTAGTAAATTGTTAACAATGAAAAACTCAACAAGAGTAAAAAATATTCGGTTGCGCATTTTAGTAGCTAATGTCTGTTTATACATACATATATTTAAAGAAAGTCAATTGCCAAAATTTAACGAGTTCAACTTTGAGGAAAGAACCACTTACGTGCTGATTTATATTGCTTTTACATATGTCAATCCCACTCACTTCAACTAAAGTTAAAGCAATGTAGCCTTATATCAACTAAACTCTGTTTTAATATTACGAACTTCAACGATATTTATTAATGTTTTATTAGTGTCACCAATGTTTTGCGAAGCGTAATCTAAATATTAGAAATCATTATTTAAAAAAGACTTAAGGGACAAAAACAATTCATATTGTGGATATGCAGCACTTACGTTCACAAATTCGAAGATCAGGGCTTACATTTATAAAATGTTAATTGAAGAAGTCTGTATTTTTTTGGATTTTGTTGAATCTACGTGAAGTAACATGTGATTCTATAATCTTTAATTCACACTAACTCTTGTTTTCTGAATAAAAATATGCTTCGGGAACTGCCGTGGACTTTGGAGAATTATCTTATTTCTCTTGTTTCTCAACATCCAAAATACCTTCACGAATTTTTCAATTGCTAATGCCAGATACTATTTTTTTAACGAAAGTGTTTTTTTTTTTTCAAATAACCTGATAATATCAAAAACACATATTTTTAACCAAAAATGCAGGGAAACCTATTGATTGGCTTTAATTAAGCGGGGAGTTTCACACGTAAAACAAAAACCAAGAAAATCAATTCACCGAGAGTTAGTTAAGCGGGTGATCGGGAAATCTCTGAATTATGGACGTTTACTCCCGACTAGGCAAGATAGCTAAAATATTTTATTAAATACCCTTTTTCTATATAAACAAAACAAAAAAACCTTTCACAGATGCATTTCTGTTAGTAGCTATGTGTTCAGTTTGTATGGAAGCTATATGCTATAGTAATTCGTTCTGTACAATTTTTTCGGAGAATATATTGCTACCTTAAGCAGCAATAACAATAACTCATACTAAATTTCGTGAAGATATATCGTCAAATGATCAAGTTTCCCATGCAAGCATTTGATTCCGATCATTCAGTTTGTATCGCAGCTATATGCTATAGTTAACCGATCTGAACAATTTCTTCGGAGATTACATTATTGCTTTAGAAATAATCTGCGCCAACTTTTGTGAAAATACATTGTGAAATGTGAAAGTTTTCCATACAAGAACTTGATTCCGATCGTTCAGTTTGTATGGCAGCTATATCTTATAGTGGTTCGATATTGGGAGTTCCGACAAATGAGCAGAAGAGAAAATTACGTTTGCAAAATTTCAAAACGATATCTTGAAAATGAGGCTAGTCCGTATATATACAGACAGAGAGTCGGACATGGCTAAATCGACTCAGCTCGACATACTGATCATTTATAGGGTCGCCTACCTTACCTTCTGGGTGTTACAAACTTCGTGACAAAATTAATATACCCTGTTCAGGGTATAAAAACCTATCCTAAACATGTTTAGCTTACGTCAACAAAATTGTTCAAAATGCTACACTGTGGCCGGTAAAATTGGGCAGAGAAAGCTTTCACAAAAGCTTAACTGATAAGAAAGCTCCACCGAATAGCCAAACAGTTGCTTTGTCTGTGTGTAGAAAAAATGTAAAGATAAACAAAAGGAAGTGGCACGAACACAATTCTCGTTTACAACGTAGCGCCACATAAAATGCGAAGCACGCATCGCACGCGTTTCAGTATTGACGACGACGCCGAAAGGAGCACAACCGATTCAATTTTGAGCGCCACAGCGAAAGTGTATCCTGGGCAGTGATAAGTGTAAAGTAGTGGAGACCGTTACAGAATACCAAGCGTACCGAATGCGTGGGTGTTAACTAATGCTTGAAAAAAAGTAGACACGCACTCGGACTATAAGCATTTACTGTGCGGATACTGTGAAGATACCACAGTTTTGTGAAGTGATTTACAAAGAGTAAAAATTTTAAAAAGAAATAATAGTTGTTAAATCTATCTATTTATTAAAAAAAAAAAAAAAAAGACAGGTACAGTAAATAGAAATTGAGCATTTCGGCATGATTAACCGACCGAGTGAAGAGTGCATTAGCCGATTAATACAAGTATTATTAGCAACGAGCTGTGATTGAGTGATGTAAAAATAACGGTAACACCTAAAAATAATTAAAAGATTTTAACACGCATGCTGATTAAAATATTTTTTGTATAACTGATTGCATGCGAGTTTTATACGCTGTTAATTTTACCCGCAGAAATATTGCAAATATAAAATGTGTAAAGAAAAATATTTCTTTGAAAAATCAAATCTTAAATGCTTCTGAATAATTTCTATTATCAAAAGAATCAGGCCGACAAAATTTTAATGCGCCTAAAGTAACGCCAGCGTTCGACGAAGTCGTTATTTGCCTAAATTGAGAAAAAAAAACCCAAGTGTATTTGTATATAATGTATTCTCCGAATATTTTACGATGAATGAACACACTCGTACGCCTCCTATAAGTCATTAATTGCAAACTTTATTGGTATGAGTTTGTTCGGTCTTAACGGCAGTGAAAAAATATTTGCTGAAATGTGGAAAAAATACTAAACGAAGGAAGTGTAGGAATCAAACAGTGCCAAAATAGTATAATCTAAATAGTAACAGGAAAAATATACAGAGTTGTTGATGATTGTGTTTGCTATCCAATTCCTGCTCACTCAATCTAGTTTTGGAAACTTTTCTAAAATTTTTCGGATCCCCTTTTCTGTAGAAAAGTTTAAAGAAAATAAGAAATGTTGTGAGAATGTGTAAGAAGCTCTATGACTGTGATCTTGTGTTGTATGCAGTTCAATTTTTACTAAAGTTCTCGTGAATAGTACCTTACCTCGTATACAATTCTTCAATGATTTAGGATTTAATTGTATGGACCATATAACTGGTATCATTGATTAAAAACTATCGAATGAACGGAGGTACGGTACAAAAAACAAAAAAAAAGAGGAGAGAAATAAATATAATTAATTAATATATTCGAGTGAACCAACGCCTTTATAAAGACATAAATCATAATCTTTAAACATTCTATTAAAATTTCGAAATAACTGAAAACTTCAAGTCTGCTTTTCAGATTGATAATATCTGACAAATTTAATGATATCTTTACGCTATAGCCACAAATAAAGCAATTAAGACAAAAAAGCATGCGTGAATTGTAATTGAATTCCCCGGGTAAATCATATTTCAAAATAAATGTATATTTCTACGTGGGTAGGAATGTCCTTAATTAATATGCCAACTATGAGTGTCATTGCGTCAGCAGCTCTATAAGTCGGTACACCTTAGTAGTGCGTTGCGATCAAATAATCATTGTAAATGTTGGAAAAGGTTTAAGGTGATTCAGTTTATCAAAAACACAAGCCTACGGGTAATACAAAGCCTTCAAAGACGAGGGATAGTTGAAGTCATGTATCGTTCTAGACGACAGTCGACCGCTTCAAATGATGAAAATATTAAAAAAGTGAAGGATATGGTGCTTGAAAATCGTCAGTTAAGTTTAGAGAAATGGCAAGAGAGCTCGACATCTCTCGCGAGTCTATATCAATTTTGTGGATATTTTGGGTATGAAACGCGTTCTTGCTCGACTCATCCCGATAAAGATAAACAGTTTTCGATAAGAGTGTCAAAAACATGTGTCTTCGGACCACATTTATGGAGAGCATTAAAATTGTCGACGACACATGAGTTTATGAGTTTGACATGCAAATAAGTCAACAGTTATCGATTTTACATGATGCTAATCACTATTGTAACCCTTTAATTCGGTCGAAAACGCAATGAATACCATCGATCAATCACCGCATTCGCCAGATTTGCCGCTCCGTGGAACCCGTTTTCAGTCAATCGATAAACCAAAATTCGCTGAAAGAGCTGAAGGCCATCCCAAAAAGTACTGAAAAGTGAAAATTGTTTCGAGAACTACACGACTGAAATGAATTGAAAGTGAACACACAACCATTCCTTATTTTTTAAATCAAAAGAGTTAATATGTAAAGACTACATTTCGAAAGCGCCAAAATACAGATATTTAAAACCGAAATAAATCTTTGTACGATACTCTGAGCTGCAGGAAATTATTTAGTTATAATTTTTTTATCTGATTCAAGCTTTTCTCCGAAACTGCAGCCTCCATACATATGAATGGATATATTATTACTTGCTCCTCTACCTTTCAGAATACACTTTACTATGATATAATAATCCCTCTAATGGTTCAAATAACATAATTTCAATGACACCAAAGATGCTTACATCTACCACTTTAATTAATGCAAGGGGTAAGATGCACCGGAGATTCAATTTCTTAGAAGGCAATACAGTGGAAGTGCTTTTGTATTCTTGCAAGATGTTGCTGCAGAGTAAATATTTTCGTTCACGATTATTTGTATTACCTAAAACTAATCGAGATAGATGTAAAAATTGAGTAACAAGTAAGGAACGAGGTCGCTAATCGAAAATCCATAAAGTGCCACAACCAAGCACTAAATTAAAATATGAAACTGTAATTCTGTTAAGGGATCGCAGTAGCAGGGAGCTTAAATTTAAAAAAGTTGGTGTGACAGGGTGTATTGTTTCCCCAACCATTAAAGTTAAGGCAGTCAAAATCTTTATAGGAGCCAGCGTCAAAATTGGTCCCGGCCTTTTTAGATGAAATCACTTATAGTATTTCGGAACCTGCAATCCTGAATTAAACCAAATTCGCTATATAAAACTTTATTGACATTCTTACATATGCTTCGGTGTGGAAGTAGGTGAAATCGCGCTTCACCCACGCTACATCTCATATAACAAGATTTAAAATTCCAATATTTCACTTTTCAGTACACAAATCAAACAAAGGTTTCTAGCTGTATTTAAATCTTTCAGCTTGCTTGATATTTTAATGAAATTAAGTTGACACGTTTTCTTAAAAATGCTGTGTTGTAGAGCTGAATTAGGAGGAAATTATTGACCTTGGCCTTCTACATGAACTCAATATATTAACATTTGTCTCTTTTACATTTGAATATGTTTTTTATTTCATTTTAGCTGGCGCGAACTTAAATATAGTAATACAATTAAGTCCAAGTTCGTGGCCTTCAATATAAGACAAGAAGGTAACAAAACTAGTAGTAATTTATCCCAAATTTCGTCGAATAATAGCGGTTTAATTCTTTCCTAACATGTTTAAATATAAAATTTTGTCAGCACCTGAAGGAATTTCGTCGGCTTAATTCTTACAAGTTGCAGGAGTATAAAATGTTCAGTTACACCTGAAATTAGCCCTTCCTTACTTGTTTTCTAAGTATTCGTAGTTGCACTTATGATAAACAAATATTTGATTTGGAAAAAAAAAAAACAGAAAATATGGTATGTGTGCTGCCAGATTTCATAAATTTCAGAGATTTATTTAATTTTACCGTAATCCAACAACTAGTCGGTTTTTCGAGTATTACTAAACGTTTAGGAAGGAAAGATGGGTCAAACATAATAACAACATTTCTGTGTCAAACGTGTGCAAATTTGACTTTCAATGTGCAAAGGTTCTTCGAAGTGTTTACAGCGCTCACAGTGCTTTTCTGCAAAGAACGTAAATATGAAACAAAGAATAAATTTTAACTTTTTTTTTGCAACACTTTTTCAAAACATTTAATGAAAGAATGTCTACAGCCCTTCGTGAAGTTGTAAATTCAAATCTTTATGAACTTGAGTGCGCATATTATATTTGATGAAAATATATGTAATTACTAAAGTAAAAAAAAATTATCACAAAAGTGTATATGTAAACATAATAAAAATGATAAATAAACACGCGTTAACTGGCAGAAAAAACAAAAGTTCCACATGTAAACATACTGTACTTAATGGACACGCACATCTCTTAAAGCTCATAAATTGAAGTTTTTATTACTTTGGATTAAAAGGTAAAAAACATTCAAATTGTGGCGAGTAAAGTACGGAAGGCGTGGAGGAAAATTGGTGCTGTCTAAATAATAGCAAAGTTCACACTCGAGAAATTCCATTTTTTATTGATTGGCGGTGTGAACTGACACGAATAACTCACACCTCGACATCGATGATCTATCACATACATATACATATACATATGTAGATATGTATGCACTCTTTTCGTTTTGCACACCAGTATGAATACAATTAACGAATTTTTATATGAGAGACGTAAGCTCTCAACAATTCACTTTGGGGCTTCTGAATATTTTTTTGTAAAAACCACAACACTTAAGGCCTAATGAGGACACCTTTTTGCTATGAATAAATATTTCGCAGATGCCAACCGAAGGTTAATATTAAGTAATAATAATTATAATAGTCGGTAATTAATAATTATTTCAACCAAAGAAATTTTTGGGTATATTGAGGCAAAATTCATTCACAAACTTATGGAAGAAAAAATTAAGTTTTCATTAACATATGTTAAGAAACTGGACTGTGGGTGTGGCACTGTACCTTTTTGGGTTTATATACCACTCGTAGCCTCCAATTTCAAATATGGCGACTTTCGTCGCTCTAGTTGCTTTGACACCAAACTGAATTAGAATTAAAGACGAATGAAATTAAGTAGTCAAAAAATTTCATTTCGCTAAAATTTTGGAAAATTGTCGATTATTTTGAGCTAAGTACCATTTCTGTAATTTAATTTGTTTACGAAAGGGTGATAACTTCGCTTCAACAACACATTGTGCAAATTTGACTATTCTTAAATGCAGTTGTTGTTGGTGTTGTAGAATTTATAATGTGTTGTTGTAAGTGTTTTAATCAGTGAAATATCTATAAATAGTTTTGTATAATGCCGCATGGCAATTGAACAGGTAGTTTTGTTTTGTTATTTTTTATTTTTTTGAATTCCTATCCGGTGTAAATATGGTATATCTAATTTTCAGAACGCATACATATGTTAACATGTGTTAAGCATTTAGATATAACGATAGAGATTTTGATCGTTTCGGTATGGAAATGACTGACAGATTGATGCAGCTGGTGCCTACTCCTGTTAGTATTTGTTGTGATGGTTGTGATTCAGTATCGTTGTTATCTCAGCTACTGCTGTACGGCCGCGGAATATACGAATGAAAACTATAGGTGGTCCTCCTATTCGTTGCGAGCAATCATTTTGCGGTTCATCAATGCGTCCAGGCAAGGCTCAATAAATATATAAATTCATTTCTTAATTAAACAAGCAGTGCGCATATTTTATATACGTGTTTATAAGTACATATTTCATTATTTTCATGGATAGTCGGAGTATCGTGGATTTGTGTGGTATTTAGATTCTGCTTCCATGGTTAATGCTTCTGCTGTAAATTATATTGGCTTCAATATTCCATTCACAATTTCTTTGTTCACTATATGTGAGCTCTGCTATACTCTATAAATTATTTACACGTTAAGCAACTAAAAAGTTGTACCCACTAACACATTAGTAGGGTATGTGTTCTTTTTAATAAAAGGTTATACCCGCCGGCTAGTTAGTATCTTTACTTGATTATGCCCCTTTGTGTGATTTATATCGGTTGTTGGTTAGTCGTGAAAATAGTATTTTAGATTCTACTAACTGAAACAATAGTTCTGAGAATTTTTCTATCCTTAAATGATTTCATTACACACACCTTCGTAGTTTGTATTTCCAATGCATTGTTCTGAGTATTAAACTTAAGTTCACTTAAAGATTGGGTTACATATAAATGATCAAGATGAGAATTGAAAATATGTACAAACAAACTGGTCGATTAAAATGAAGCATTTTTTCATTAACTATCTTCATGAAACTTTGAATAAATTACTACCCAATATCCGTATAAATTGGTCAGATGCACCTGAGGAAGATATTATAGCTCCGGTAAAAGTGAAGTTAATCGTTTTATTGATTTTCTGTTCATTTAACTTTAGTGTGCATATGCCAAAATACAGAATAGGAATATTAAATTTTATAATTTTTGATAGCTTTAGGTAAGAATAATTATAAAGAAATTGAACTTTGTAAAAAGAGTTACATAAGGGCATGGCATCTTTCGTAAAAAACTTTCGAAATTAGACAGACATTTTTAATGACTATAAATAGCGATTATATGGATAATAGGTAAATATATGAGTTATACTACTACGAGCAAGAAATAGTAAGCCTTTAAATTTCGCACGAAAATCCATTTGTCGAATAATTTTTTTCCAAGTTGGTATGACTGTCGGCGATTTTTACTATGAGTGAAATTGTTTAACAAAGAAGTTCCATTAAATTTTGTGCGTAGAAATCGAAACATTCAGAATGTTTGTTGCGAGCAAGTGTATTTGATTGGTACAAATTAATTAAAGAGGGTCGAGAACGTATTGATGACGAACCACTACCCAATATCTAGGACGACACATCAATAAAATAAAGGAAATGGTGCTTGAAAATCGCCGATTAACAGAGTCAGAGATCTTACTGGCTTCGTTGAAATATCGAAAAGATCATTGAAAACATTTTCGAAAGCTCATTTAGAAAAGTGAACGCACGATTGGTTCCAAAATCACAAAATTTTTACAAAATACAGCGTCGTGTTGACGCCTGTGAAATAATGCTTTCCGACTACCGGGATGTCATGAAACGTATTATTTATTACTTGCGATATGTGAATCTATGCGTATGACACGAAAACAGATGATCACTCGACTGAATATCGTGGTAAAATTGAGGCGAAGCCAAAAAACCACTTTAAGCTATTCAAAAATTAAGACTATGTTACAGCTATCTTCGATTATCGAAGTGTTGTGTACTCCAAATTCCTTCCGAATAGCCAAACTCTCAACAAAGGATACTATTTGAGTGTTATGCGAAGCTATTCGTAAGAAGAGGCTGGAATTATAGGCCGAAAACTCTTGGTTTTTGCAGCATCTCACACTGCATTGATTCTTCGTGAGTTTTTCGCCAAACTTTTAATCAACATCGTACCGCCATTAAACGTGAATCGCTAAGGTCGGTGAATGCTATTTCGGGAAATTACATTAGCAACTGCTTCGAGGATTGGAAAAAACGTTGGCAGGACACTGATATATATCAAAGTATTTGCCAACACCCGAAATTTGCAAGATTAAAAAATGTTCGGTTAAACTTGAATTTCGCAGTAGCTTACTTTTTGAATAATATTTACTTTTGCCCTTTGTTGTTGTGAAATATTATGTAAGAATAAATTGTTTGTTGTTGTCGTTCTTATAGTGTGACAGATGGTAAATTTATTTTGATATTCTTTAAAACTAGCAAAATTAATCAAGTTGAAAAGCATAGAAATTTAGTAATTTCACAATAGAAGGCAAAATTAATTCAATTCCAATAAACATACATAACTATTTTAAATTCTAATGAACTTTGTGTTCAATTTTTTAATGCTAGATTTTATGATTTCTGTCAAAATCTTGAGCAATGCTACCAAACATGAAGATTGTTGTTAACAGTCATCTCAAAAATGTAAATTCATAATTCTTATCTGCGTTTTCAAGTAGACCGATTTTTGTGGCCTTCCTAGAATAACAATCCTGTTTCAGTACTCAACGCAAACATAAAGTTTACTCTAATCCACTAGCCTTTCGCAATATGGCTGTTAAGCAATTTGGCCATTAAAACATACCTTCAGTCGATAAGAACATATGCTTTCTGTGCTGAGTGCAATATTGAAATATGATGGTATACTCAGAAGCATAAATATATACTGACGTACTTAGAGGTATATACTGGCAAAAATCTCTGAGTGTACTAAGAAAAGTATACATATGGGCTTGCGTGGGCCGTTATTGTTTATCGAGATATGTCTTTGAAGCAAACGGGTTTTTGATACGACATCATATGCTTAAATACACTCGAGTTGCGATGTGTTAAGGAAGTAATTCGTTTACTGGTGCATTGGTTTAAGATACTAGTAAACAGATGTTTTTGTCTTGCTTTTGTATGATTTTGTAATAAATTAATAAGTTAAATAAAAGCAAAGATAATTCGCAATGATATACAAATGTTTCAATTTACGACGCCGTAAAACCTAGTTTAACTACAAGTATCGCAGCTTTTTTTTTCGATGTAATCTGGGCAGAGATAATTTGAGAGGCTTTACCCGATTTTATGATGTATATTCAATATCAAAATATTTTATAGATTAGGGTAAATATAGTCTCAACATTTTATTAGAGTTTATCGGTTCGATTGCTTATGTCAATGGTAACATACGAGTACCTGGCACGTGGACGTGGCAATGACAAAGTACTAAAATTCCTCGAAAACTGAAGAATTGCATATATCCATATTATTGCATGTATATATTTCTTGATGATTTTTTAACCTTTTATCTATTATTCTCGGAAATAATACTTAAAATGTAATTAACTACCAGTTTAAGTGAATAGCGGATCTCTCAAATGTTTTATTCTTTGACATGGCGGCTGGTACCATTATAATTAATATTTTTTTTGATCAAATAAGTGCTGTAATAAATAGTTTTACAATATTTACGCTATGAAATTTTCACATTTATGACTCAGGCCCATAGGCAACTAAAGAGGCTCATATAAGAGGCGAGATATACCTTTCCATTAAAGACTTAAGCAGCTTTAATACTGTTCGAAATTTTGTTATTATCATTGTGCTCCCTGGTGTGAGTTGTTATATAGGTCGCACATTGTGTCTTCTCTCCTTCAATTTCGCAATAATCGTTTTTTAATACGCAGAGATGCACAAAAATTCTCAGAAGTCTATTGTATTGCGTATACGCCCAAGACAGCAAATTTAAACATACATATGTATATACATATGAACATATGTTTAGTATATATACATATGTACTAAATGGAACATATTGATAGAACGGAACACATTGATATGTATGTATGTAACTATGTACCGATTTCGACTCATCACAAGTGTTGAATACATTAAAGCAGTTAGACGCCCTCTCACACTTTCAGGTTACGCACCAGAGGGCTGCGACGAGTATGATAAAATCAGGAAAAACAGTCGTGCCAAAAACACAATCAAATCAATTCAGTTCAGCATAGGCAACATTGTTAATCAATTCGATTTGCCACCAGCGTCAACTGATCTGATGCAACACGAACAATATGTTCCTCGGCAATAACGATCGAATAAACGGTATTGTTGGCTTCGGTTCCAATCGTATCATGACAGTTCATAGCGTTGCGAGGATTGTTTGAATTGATGTGAAATTTTGGCTAAACTATAAATAAATCTACGAGTAAATGTATAAGTACAGAAAACAACAACAATTTCTGCTGGACTGATTTGAATCATGTGTGGCAAAAAATGTGTCAGCTTTGAAAATGTGCGCATGTTACAAATTTTCGATGCGTAAGCAATGGAAATTCCATCGGTTACGTACATACATACAAACATTTCTTGTACTTGATGGATTTTCCATTATACATATAACATATGTATATATATA
>NW_017537179.1:431494-435004 GCF_001853355.1 Bactrocera latifrons | reverse complement strand
GTTTTCCCTCCTTTCACAGGGATTTGGATTGGTAGCACGCTCAGAGGCCGCTAGCTCATATAGTGAGGTTATCCGTCCTATTGTGTCCCTCATGGCCTGATGGATAGACCGTCTCTTTCCATCCTCAAGCATAGTAACCAGATTGCCAATCTGTTCGCCGAGTTGATAGAAGGCTGGCATATTTCCGCCAGTAATGGGTTTCCTTGCGAAAGTACCTTGAGGCCTTGCCGAAGTTTTAGTGGGACGGAAGGCAGACGTAACATTAGCCGGTGAGCCATTTCGGCAAGATTTCACTCCGTTTACTAAAGTCACCGAATGCTAGGTCTGTCAGCTCCAATGTATAAATTTTCAGAACCGTTTCCAGTAGATTTTCACCAGAGTCTTACTGGGCTTAGAATCTGGTATCCATTTTAAAAGAGTTATTCTAGTTTCCGGATGTTGTTGGTTGGTTCAGCCGCTCCTGGCATGGAGGCAGACGCTGCCCAGTGAACTGCTGTATATACATACATGTACAAACATACATATGTATGTACTCGTTGTAAGTTCATTGTAAGTACTCGTACACGCACATTTTTTAATTTTATGGCTATTTTATAGGTGGTCATAAAATATGAAAAGGGCACTACTATTTTACTAATTTTATGTTTCAAAGTGCGGAGAAATAATAACAAAAGTAAGGATATGATGTGAATAAATAATGCCTTGAAGTTAAGTATTGTATGAAGCAAACGAGACGAATAAAAGAAATTGAAAAAAAAATGCATTTAAATAGCACGTGTTACGTGTCTGACTTAAACAATTTGCGAAAAACGTAAGTGAAAAGAGAATGATAGATTTCGGAAGCTTCATAGAATGTATTGCAATTTACAAATCTTTTTCAAAAAATTGTTATATTTTTTGCCTAGTTATTAGGGATCAACAACATATTCACTAATGCAACTGTATGTAATAATACGAAGAAAAGTATGTGAATATCGATCAATAGTCAAAGTCACATATGTTTATGGCTAATCATTTGATTATGTTCGTTAATTAATGGCTAAACCCATAGTCTGAAAAAAAGTGCGAGTCCACAACACAGTCCACAGTCTAAATATTGCTCATTACATTTAATTTTTTTTGTTTGAATTTTCTAATTGGATTTGATATTTCTGTCCATACAGTATCATTACGTTCAAAAGCCGTTCAAGCAGGCCTTGTTTATCTCAAAACTCAATTTTGTTATGAGGTACCTTTCTCTGTTCTATAGAGGCACCCCGAAAAAATGGGTTCCGTCTCCTTTACTACGGATATTAGTGGTAAATGCCGTTTACGTGTTAACATATGGGCACCTTAATGTGGTAGCTAACTGGGCGGAAAGAAGCGACTTAGCTGTTAAAATAGAAATGGCATTATTTAGCACGAGATGTTGGTGTAAAGGAGCTATTAGGAAGCGGTGGGATCCAATTGGATACACTCACACGGAAAGGCTATAGATTTTAAAGGACATAAATTGACAAAGTTGCAGTGAAGAAGATGAGGCGAAAACATCTAAACATTTTCTTGTTGTTGTTGTTGTTTTAACGGTTATCAGTCTCCGTTGGGATGATGATAGCTATCTGTGTTGTCGTCGATGTCATCTAACGGGAGGCCCAGGAAACGTGCTGTTTCGACGGGGCCGGACCAGAGGGAAAAGGGTGTTAGATGGGTGGGGTTGGTTGGGCATGCAAAGAGGTGGTCAGTGTCATGCGGAGATTCGTTGCATGCAGGACATATGTTGGGTATGTCTGGGTCTATTCTGGATAGGTATTAGTTTAACCTGCTACAATATCCAGAACGAAGTTGCGCAAGGGTCACTCGCGTTTCTCGCGGCAACTAGAGCTCTTCGTCTGCTATGGGTGGTGATTTGACTCCAAGTACGCCATTCACGGGGASGGAGTCGGGGAAGGTGTTGATGGCTCCACTGTGAATGGCGGTCAGTGCCTGTCGGAAGTCTGTAGCGTCCGAGGTCCTGTCGGCGTACTGTTCGATGTCGTCGACGTGATCAAGGAATGACCTCCTGATGTTCCTAGGAGGCGGTTCCGCTCCAAGCAGATGACTGCAAGCGTGATTTCTGCGACAACATCCTAGCAGGAACTGCTTGGAGAGGAGTTCATTGTGCTCTTTGACTGGGAGCATAAGCGTCTCGCTATGTAGGTGCTCGATGGGAGACATCAGGCGACCATATGGGTGCTGCATAGTTGAGGACCGGCCGGCCAACGTTTCTTTGTCTTTTCTCCATGTGCTGCCGGCTAGCGACTTGAGGTTTTTGGTTCGGCTCTGTACTTTGGCGATGATCGCGGTCGTGTGTGGAGAGAAGGAGCATAGACTGTTGAAGGTAACACCTAAAATTTTAAGGTTATTGACAGTCGGAATTTTGACGCCGTCGACTGCAATATTAAGTTCCAGTCTGTACTCCTTCGTCCAGTTCGTGAATATGGTCGCTGTGGGGAAAGTTGAAGGTTCCGTTGAGTGAGGAAACGAGAAAGGTCGGAGTGGTAGTTGTTTACCTTCGAACACATGCCATCGATTCCATTGCCCGCCGCCAATATCATATAATCATCAGCGTACGAGGTTATGGAAACCCCCTCTGGTGGTTGCGGGAGTTTCGAGATGTAGAAGTTAAACAGTAGCGGGGAGAGGACACCACCCTGCGGAACCCCCTGTCTAATTCTTCTCAGTTTAGATGTTGCGCCTCGAAATAGTACAGATGATTGGCGACCGTTCAGATAGTTCATGGTCCACCTCTTGAGCCCTGGAGGAAGTGTGGTTTTCTCAATGTCCTGCAGTAGCGTTGTGTAATTGATCGTGTCAAAAGCTTTTGACAGATCCAACGCTACGAGGATCGTTCCCTCACAGGGTGGTTTCTGGTTGAGGCCACGAACTATCTGAGCGTTTATGACGCTAAGTGCTGTGGTGGTACTGTGCATTTTACGTAATCCATGCTGGTGGCTGGCTAGGCTCAGGTGGTGAGTGAAGGTCGGGAGTAACAAGGCTTCAAGTGTCTTCACTACTGGGGAGAGGAGATGCCAAGGTTTCAGCAGTGGGACCACTCTTCCGACTTTCCACACATCGGGTATTTGAAGAGTGGTTAGTGAAATGTTGAGGACCTTGGTGAGATATTTTACTCCCGTCGAGCCTAGATGCTTTAGCATTAGCATGTTGATTCCATCAGGGCCAATRGATTTGGAAGATTTTGCTTTGTTGATGACACCCTGAACCTCTTCATCGGTGAAAGTAAGTGGCGCGCCGTCGTTTGGCATTTCGCGCAGCCGTCGGTTAACACATCGTTTGGCTTTGTCTACCGAAGTGTAAACTGCCGGCTAAAATAGCTCGCGTACTTCTTCGGGTCCGAAGAGGCATGACCATTGAATTGAACTTCAACTCGGTCGTCATGACTCTGGGGTTGGACAAAGATTTGACAGTAGCCTAAAGCTTACTCACACCGGCGGAGAGGTTCAGGTGCTCTATCCATTTCGTCCGCTTATGCTG
>NW_017537179.1:396736-431370 GCF_001853355.1 Bactrocera latifrons | reverse complement strand
GCGATCACCTTGCGGAATTTACGTTCGCCAACGCATACGTCCGTAGGAATGGGTAGAGCGTTGAAGGTGCTCTCAGTAAATTCTGTGAAGCCGACCCAGTTAGCTTTGTTGAAGTTAACGAAGSTGCRGTTGTCCACAGAAACGAAATCGGCAGGTTTCTCGATCGAG
The DNA here is from genome assembly GCF_001853355.1 of Bactrocera latifrons. Lineage (NCBI taxonomy): Eukaryota > Metazoa > Arthropoda > Insecta > Diptera > Tephritidae > Bactrocera > Bactrocera latifrons. The sequence goes on along the minus strand of NW_017537179.1, from coordinate 431,202 downwards.
ATAATTATGGGTAGATGGTCTAATGCGAGAGTTAGCATAGGTCGCCAGGTTATGCTATTTATCAGACCACCGTTAGCGATTGTAATATCGGGCGAGCTACTACAAGTGCCCATAACTCTGGTGGGGGGAATGTCGAATAGTCAATCTGTTCCACCAGCGTTAAAGTCGCCTAGCACCAAGCGGTTTTCACCACGAAGTAGCGCACCTATATTCGGGTGATATCCTGTAGGGCAACATGTAACTGGGGGGATGTATATATTAAATATTTCGAGCTCGACAKYACCTGACCGGACAGCTATGCCCTGACATTCTAGGGTARYRTCCCTGCGGTCGATGTCTTCATCGATTAGACGATACTGCACGGTGTTGTGCAATATGAAGGCTAGGCCACCACCATTATCTCGCTCGCGATCTTTACATATAACATTGAAGCCTGCACAACTCAGAAGATCTGAGCGGCTGTTTAGTTTGGTTTTTTGGACCGCAGCTATCGATACGCGCTCCCGATTCATAAGTGCAACTATTTCCTCGATCTTGCTCTGGAGTCCGTTGCTGTTAAATTGAAGTAGCCGTATTTGTTGCAGAACCCGCCGGGGCGGTTGTCGCACTAGGGTGTTTGTTGGCGACGCCACTCACGTGTGGTGCGCAGGCCGGAACACGCCGGGAAGTGACACCAGCCAGCACAAGAGTTGCACTTGACTGATGYGACGTTCCGACGTATGGCGGTCTGACACACGGAACAGACTGTGCGAGGAACCAAGAGTTGCTGATTGGTTCTCGCACGTGGATTGGAGCGGGATGAAGGTTAGGGGGGGGGGACAAGTCAGATTGGGAGCTATGTTGCGCAGCGCGCGACCTATGTGCTGGTTGCACAGCCGTAGGGGCTAGCGTCGCAGTATTGCGTAGGCAACAAGGGGCCAGGTAACGTGTGGTCCACTCCCTGAGCAGGTCTTAAGATGGCTCCATCCATTGCATGTGTTGCACCTGACCGAGGTGGAGTTTGGATGGAGCCTTTTCGCGCAAACGCAGCAGAAGACTTCCTCCGGGCCCGGGTTGGACTCAATGCCAGCACGAGTCAGGAGGATACGGAGCAACCTTGCTGCAAGGCGTTGCTCCAGTGACGACACACACAAATCAACACTCACCGATCCAAACGGGGTTAGATCGCCGAAAAAACAGCCCTTGGTCGGATGAAATCCGAGTCAATTCCGGTAACGTAGAACCGGATGTCGTGGGAATCATTCTAAACATGTTCTCCTCCACTGTGCTGTTTTCGCAAGACTAAATTTGAAACATCTCGGTTACCATACTATTTACGAACTCGGAAAATTGGGGGTTTTATTTAATTTGAGACGGTCTTTTTGCTTTTTAAGCTGTAAAAATTCAACCACCCCTTTTTTCTAATTGGTTTCATCCTAATATGATTTTTTGCATATTATCATTTCTAAAGCCTTCGGCCTGTAGGTGCCAGAAATCAGTTTGAAACCAACATGAGGTAAGTTCAAAAAAAGCACACATGTTATGATCGTATTTTATCGAGCTGAAAAGGGGGAAATGTCAGCCGATGGTATTGCTCAATTTTTCTTGATACTTCCTGCGACACTTAGGACAGTTTTCGCAACTCCGTAAAAGAAGGAACAATCAAACTGATGCATAAAAACACTACACACATTGTGGCAAAAAAGAACTCAGACATGCCTCGTTCTGGGCGACTTTCGACCACTTCAACTTATGAAATGTTAAAACAGTGAAAGTGGTGCTTGAAAACCTTCAGGCAAATGTTAGAGAGATGCTCAGAAAGCTCAACATCTCTCGCGAGTCCCGTTCGAATGATTATGGATATTTTGGATATAACACGTGTTATTGCTCGTCTTGCCCCGATAAAGTTAAAGAGTTTTCAAAAAGAGTATCGTAAACATGTCTCTTTGAACATGCTTGATCTTGCAAATTCCGATCCCACATTTATGGAAAGCATTATAACTGCCGATGAGTCATGGGCTTATGAGTTTGACATGTAAACAAGTCAACAATCATCGGAATGGAGGGGAAAAACCGAGCCGAAACCAAAAAAAGCCTCGCCAAAGCCGCTCAAAAATCAAAGTGATGTTCAATAAGAAGTGAGCTGTTTGCGTGAGAATATCCTTCAAAACAGCCGGAATTGTGGAACAATAATTCATGGATTTGACACGATAATAATGCACCGACGCATCGGGACACGATTGTGACCCAATTTCAAGCCAAAAAAGCAATTAGTACCATCAATTAACCACTGTATTCACTATATTTGGGTCCGTGTGATTTTTACATGTTCCACCAACTGGAATTGCCGCTATGTGGAAAACGTTTTCAGTCGATCGAAGAGATAAAACAAAATTCGCTAAACAAGCTGAATGCAATCCCAAAAAGTGCTTATTAAAAGTGTTTCGGGGACTGTGTTACTGTGTGTAGTAATTAAATATTTTTATATCACAATGTATTAGAATTTGTAATATTTGCTGCATTACGAAAGCGCAATTGTATCCATCCAATCAACTCATCACTTTAGTTCGCCGAGTACCCATTGCTGAACCGCAGTACCAGCTTTATCTGTTATCAGACATCATGTTTTCTCGATATTTTACATATATATACAATATAATATATGTAAAAAAATGTTTGTTTCCCCAATATAAATTAATAACATTTAATGCAATTAAGGCGATAGCAAATATGTGAGATTAAAGCTACACCACAACAATGAAATGGCGATAAAGCCGCTCATACATGAAAAGAACAGGGTAGCAATGTTATGAAAATTTGCTTTGCTTATTGGCTTTTCTGAATATTGTGCGGCAAAAATGCCTTAGTGGTTTTCTGCTCTGACGTTTTCAAATATTTATTGTTTGCTCATTTAGCTCCAGAGTTGGGATTTAATTTTCATGTGGCATTTAACATATTGATTGCCTAAATATTTAAGTATGTGGTTTATGAACATGCGAAAATTTTTAATTTTAATAACGGAAAATTTTATGAGCGGCCTTCTTTGTATTTAAATATTGAACACATTGACTCTGAAGTCTCCGGATGCATCAATATGTATGAATGTACATATTTATATACATACGAAAGAAAATTTAATAAAAATTCAAAATACGAAGCATTGGTGAATCCGTTAGATATTTCTAATAAGCATTTGACTTTTTCTTATGGGAATATGTTAAGCCTAAAGTCTATGTAGACAATCTCACTTCGTTTCAGGCCTTGGAGGAAAACATGATGCGTCTCAACCTATGGACCATCTGAGACGTTGCTGCGGCCAGCATTTGAAAGAAATTAATCTCAAAGAATGTTCTTTTGAATGTAAACAAACATTCCCCATTAAATTTGAAGTTTCTGTGTTCTTTCTTCAAAAAAAAAAATAAAATAAAATAGGGAACCCCGAAATGGATCACTCTGTATCAAAATTTTGAGAACTGTGAAAGATCTACGCTGTGTGTTTATTCGTTGGTTCCTCCGGGCCGCTATCTCGTCTAAAAATTATCATAACTTTTCAAGCCACCAAATACCGATTATGTGATTCGTAGCGACAATATCTTGGAGAGAAAATTTTTTTTTCCTTATGCCTAATTTAATGATTTTCGAAGCACCGATTGACTTCATCTTATATGTATATATAAAAATTAATCGCAAAATGTGTTGCTAAGCGCATAACTCAACAACTCCTGAGCCAATTTGGTCAATTCTTTTTTTAAATGTTTGTTGAGGTTCAAGGATGGTTTTTATGGCAAGAAAAATTCGAATACTTGCCGGAAAAGACCAAAAAACAACCCTTTGGCTGAGTCAACCCTGATGACATTTTCAGAGGTTTTTCGCTGTAGATCGGGAAAGGTTTAGAAATAAAAAACCCATATGCTTTTCGTGACGAAAAGTCGGAAAATTGGACAATTCCAAAAAGTAACTTTTTTCATACGAATTTTTTTTAATTTTTTTGTTTTGGATCGCGGTCAGTTCGTAAGCGATCGGCACTACATCACAGTACGACTTTTCAAACAACAGCTGTGATGTTTGATGGACTTTATCTTGAAGCAACGTACGGTATATATGGTGCTGTGAGATGCTGGATGTATTATGTTCAGTGGCTAAAAAGAGGTTTGCCGCACGAACATATTCTTCTTTGGATGGGGATGTTGGTTACACCAGACCAAATTGGTGAAATCATTTCTGCGGAAATTCCTGATCCAGAGGTACATCCAGAATTATACGAAGTGATGAAAACCAATATGGTTCATATACCTTGCTGTGATGTCCCACTTCGGTTTGTATGTCTGACAATAAATGCTATGCACGTGCTTTTCTTTTGGAAACGCAAACTGGAAATGATGGATATCCACTATATAGGCATCGCTCACTAGACGACAATGGCAGATCATTTAACATTCAATTTAGAAGCGTGAATATCGAAGTTGACAACATATGGATCGTACTATATCACCATTATTGTCTAACTCACATTCAAAACTCATATCAACGTTGAGTATTGCAGTTTGGGGAAATCGATGAAATACGTCACCAAAGAAAGCAACATGACGATTATTAGCTTTGAACGAGATGAGATCAGCAAGTATCAAATGGATCGATACGTGAACTGTAATAAAGCGCTTTGTAGGATATTTACTTTTGCAATTCATGAAAGTTTTCCGACTGTTGTGCGCCTGGCGTGATTGTGAACGGTACAGTGCGTGCAACTTTTTGAAGAACATGCTCGCAATTGCAATTGCTGGAACATGATAATCACTGGAAGCAAACGATGGACGATGTGATAGCACATGGCACTTAAGTTCGCATACTTTTCGGGAAGATCTCTTGGATATATCAGCCTTCAAATCCACCTCTATTATGGGATACGAAAGAAATGACATTGCCGAAGACATTTTACATCGTATTCGCTAAGAATTATAAATGGGCAAATTTCGGTTGATATTTCCAGTGGTTTGATATCAATTTCACCTGTCTTTTGTCAATTCACTTCAACGAAAGATGAACTCAACACGAATGTTTATCCGAACATTGGCCGAGTTATCGTAACTACGTAATTTTGGCTGTCAAAAATTCCGATGTTAGTGACTAAATTTGGTCAAATTCCGGGAGGTTTGTGCTTATGCAAATCGATCGATCGTCTTTACAATGACAATATAAATTCAACTTTCTTTTCATTTCGAAACACATAATTTCACGCAGAACAACGGCTGCGGAGCCAGCTAGTATTATATGCAATTATTAAGTCTGCGAAGTTTCGTAGACAAAGAATTGAAAATAATTTTCCTGAAATAGTGGCTCGTGATGCCAAAAATGATTAAAATCAAGTCAGCACTTTCCTTAGACATCATATACTTAATATAAAAATTGCAAACTACCTATTAGCTTTATACAAATACACATGTATAGTATATGTCCGTCAATACGTGAGTTATTTTAAACAATTGCGTATATTGCATAATATTGGGTATATGGTGCTTACAAGAAGATCTGAGCCTATTTCATTCATATTCTAAACCACATGATGAACGAAAACAATGTTAAGGAAAAATGTTCACTTAAAATGTTTAAATAAGAAGGAAGTCTGGTTGTAAATCCAAAATCAATACTAAGCACGTTGTGGATAGAAACAGGAAATCACTCGATTATATTGAGCCTAAGTGCAAATTCTAACCGGTTATATAAACCTTTCTTATTATACTAATATAGAATTGAGAATATATTTTCTCACGCCTTGTTTTTAATTTTCATATTGACGGAGGATTTAAATTCGTATATTAGATATATGAATGCTAGGAGTATTAGGTGTTATGTTCTGAATTCACCTATTTTTCTGCGCGATTTGATAGTTTAAAAGCTGATTTTAATAATATATATATGGACAGTATGCGCAATTGTACCAAATACCTATTTCATGCTTATTTGTGCTGTAGCATGCAGCGGTCGAAAAATCTGATGTACATACATAAAAAAAAGTTTATTAAAATTGGTTTGTTGTTTGCTTGCTTATTCAATTTTATTTGCAGTTTAAAGCCCTTTAGGAAATTTGATTGAACATTTTCTACAAATTGCATTAAATAACCAAGAGCATTATTAACAACAAAAACTATTGGGCGCTTTTGTCAAAATGCTCCACAAAAAGGCAATTACTGTAGCAGTTTATCTATGATTTAAACACTTCATATCACTTATGTATGTACATGTATATATACTCGTATATATAGTAAATATAAATTTGATTTCTTTTCAGGATTAGAATTTATATTGAGGTAAAATAACGAATGCTGGCTGATGTTGTGATGGGAGCGCAAAAATAAAACAATTTGGAAGTTTTAATAACAGCAAAATGAACCACAAACTCATTAAAACCACACAAATTAAATAAAGGTGAAAAATCATAAAACATTACATTTTACAATATAGCTAAATGCAAAATATAATAATTAAGTGTGTGAATATTTTGATAAAAACTTTTAACTCATTCGCTTATTTCGCTTGTGAGTGAATAAAATATCAGTGTTTTGGATTTACTCAATTTGAACTGTATAAAAAGTCGCCTTTAAATGAGAAAATACTTCAGCTGCACTCTCTCCGCGAATTTCGTTGTTAAATAAACGGAAAATATTTACTTTTGAAGAAATACAGACATTTTGAGGGGCAAAGGGTGAGCGCTAATTTATACAAACGTCAAAGTGTGGACCGATGTTAGTTTGCGTTGGATTGTGCTTCTCGAAGTTATTTGGCCAAAGGAGTTCTTTGGAACAAAAACTCTGTGCCTACTAGTAAAGGACAAAGTTAATCATGGTGAGTACATGCGAAATAAAAAATTATAGGCAAATCAGTTTTAGGAATTACTAAGATAAACTGATATAAAACACGAAAATGTATGTTTTTCCATATTTTTTGTTTGAGATAAGAAGAAACTAGTCAGATATACTATACATACATTCACACATAACTACGAATATATACGAATATGAGGTACGAATATCCAATGAATTATTACTCGAATGAAGTGATTTAAAGTGTGCTAGAAACACAAACAGGAAGTGCTTTAAGCAGAATTTATATGCAGGAAATAATACACTATATAAAGAAGAACTATATATTTAAGGCGGGTAATTTATTGATCTAAGGCTCTCTTGCAATCCAAGTGTATTCACATTAATGTATGCATTTGTACAATATTATTTTATTATTTATGCGTATGGAAATTGTTCTCGTTATCGTCTGTAATAATAAAATTGTAAAAAATTATTGATAATTTTTAAAAAATATTTCACGAGCACAGCTGACTTCCTTATGTAAAAAAGTTGTAGCTTGTGATTCGATTACTATAGTTGGGCGCTGATAGTATGGTTCAAACAAGCGGTATATCAAAAATTCACGGTTTCAGAATGTTCAAAAAAAATAAAAAATAATAATAATAATAATTAAACCAAGACTGCCGATTACAATAAGTGTGGTACAAGTCGTTTGCTTTTCTTATTCCGGCTGTTCAAAAAAAAAAAAAAAAAATTATTCGGTGAAAACTTTATGTGTGTTTCACACAAAGTGATCGCGCTTATATCGGTCGGCCTTATTTATGCCATCAACGTATGACAGGCCAAGGCAAGGCAAAGCAGGATGTGATGACATACATAGCACCAGCTCTGGCTGATCACCTAGAGTCCGATAACCGATTCAAAATCGGAATTTTTGAAGTAGAATCTTTAAATGCGTTCGTAAGACGACCCCATCGATAGGTAGAAGTGGAAAAAAATGTACATAGGTTTTCAATGAAATCGAAGAAAGTAATACTTCTGTACAGCAGTCTGCAGCGCACTCAACTAAATTTAATGAATGTGCAAGATTTATTATTTTTATTTTATTAATTTGGGCTTGTAAGCCGATGTATTTCGTACTCATGTTGCTGGCATTATCGTAGCTTTGCCCACGGAAATCTTTGATATTAATGCCACTCTCACTCAAGAAATCTATTAAGTTTGTGCGAATTGATCCGCAGTATGACCTTCATTCTCCAGGAACTTAACAAATCTTTCCACTGGTCCAGATGGCAGAACATAGGCTACTATCAGAGTCAGGTGGTCTATATGCGATATATCTTGAGTAGAATCCAATGAAACTGAGTAGTATTTCCACATCTTAATTTCGAAAATAATTTGATCCAATATGCTTGATACAATTAAATGAATAAATTCCTCACAAGTTGTTTTTGGTAAATATCACGTATGCCCCTTTCCATTATTAGCATGACTCTGAATATATTGAGCCATAAAAGCGTCAAATTGGGTTATTAATTCAAATAAGCCTAAATAATTTCCAGGTGATCCAACAATTTCGTCATTACCCCTAAACCCAAGTCCTCGTTCTGCTAAAAAATAATAAACTGCAATGATTCCTTTTAAGAGTAGCCTCCAATATTTTTGCTCAGTCTCCATTTGGCTCACAAGTTCAGAATCAACACGCGTATTCTTGTTTTTGAGGTTTAACATCGAAATTATGGCTTTTCTATGCGGAGTGCTTTCTTCATGTCTTGTCAACAAATTGTGTGCATACTTCCAGTCATCTAATCTGTCTTTCGTAAACCGTGGTGATGAGCTATCTAAATTCGTAACTGTGCAAAAAAAAAAAAAACAGAAAATTCGTCCTTTGGTTTCGGAATAACACAACCAGTCTTTAACGTGTTAGTTTATGTCTATAGGTGAAAATTCCATTGTGTTTTGATAAAGATAATTGAATGAATTGCACATACAGCGCTAACTCGAAGCAATGTCAAGACAACTTTTCTTAAGAAATTTTTGAAAAGCTAACAACTTGCGTGTAGTGCAGTGCAAGGAAGTACAACACACAACTTGTGGCGTGGCCAGAGTTCAATTTTAGAAATGTAGTAGGCACAAATTAAAATTATTGCTTTAGATTTGGATACCAGAGTTTTTCGTGGTAACCTATACCTATCTATGGTAATTTAAAAATAATTTAAAATCCGAATGTGCATACCTTAACCACTTATTATACAGAAAAATTATTCAACGGAATTACATGTTAACAGACACACAAAATATGTAATTTTTTATAGAATAACTTGTTGTTTATAATAGCCGTAATATTTGACCATCATAAGCTAATAGCTAAACCATGTAAAAATAAAACGTATTTAGCTTATTTCATATTTTCGCTTAAAAACGAAGTGTGTTGGCAATGCGGACGGGAACAGTTGATATTCAATTTGTTTAAAAATGTCTGATGTGGATAAAACGCTAGTTTGAATTCTTCAATTTTTAATCGGTATTATTATATAAATTATTTATTTTGTTCATTTGATGATATTAATAAAAGGTTGTCAAAAAAGTCTTGCGGTATTTTTATTGAATTTTCAATTGTTCATAAAATTTTTTGATGACTCATGCCCAGCTCTTGACCGATGCTACGGCTGCTACTATGCCGGTCTCTTTCGATCAAGTCAGCGATTTTATCGCAATTTTCGACGACAAGCCTTCCAGAGCGTGGCGCATCTTCGACCACCTCTACACCAGAACGAAAACATTGAAACCATCGTTGTGCGGTGGAAATGGAAACTGTATCGGGTCCATAAACTGCACGAATTTTATTGGCGGCTTGAGATGCATTTTTGCCTTTATAATAGTACTGTAAAATATGCCGTATTTTCTCTTTATTTTGCTCCATGTTTGCCACGCTATAACTCACGAACGACTTAAAAGAAACGACAATCAATCAAAGACGCGTTAGCGCGTGAAATGAGCTTTCCAAAAAGATATAGCATGACCCGATGAGACGAATAAAACTAGAACTAGCGCCAACTAGCAAAAATACCGCAAGGCTTGTATTAATTTTAACTTAACCAAACCACAAAATTTTGTATTTTATCGTTATTTGAACTTTATCGTTATTTTTTTTTGGAAAGATCATAGCTAGTGTGAATGAAAAAAGGCGATGAACTGGCAATGCCTCTAGTTCAATATACAAGCTATGAWAGCTTATGACAAGCCAACATAATTATGCCATATAAAAATAATTATGTCGGCTAAGTCTTATATACAAAATAAGCTAATTTGCTGGTCAAATAAAACGCACCTAATATGAATAGTTTATTTTCAAATTACCGGCCTTTTTACTGGAGACTCTGAAACATCTTACTCTTAGTGCTGAGCTGAACTAAAAATTTCTTCGTTTTTTTTTTAGATTTTCAGGTGGAGTGAAGCATTACCTAACGCTTCGCGTTTAAAGCACGCAATGATATTTTACACTCCATCTAAATTGATATTTTTATACCATGAATAGGGTCAGTTTGTCACGAAGTTTGTAACACCCAGAAGGAAGGGTTGGAGCTGAGTCGATTTAGCCATGTCCGTCTATCTGTCCGTCTGTCGGTCTGTATATATAGGAACTAGTCCCTCAGGTTTTAAAACATCGTTTTGCAAATGTCATTTTCTCTTCAAGAAGCTGCTCATTTGTCGGAACTGCCGATATCAGTCGATATAGCTGCCATACAAACTAAACAATCGGGATCCAGTTCTTGTATGGAAAACTTTCACGTTTCACAATGTAGTTTCACAAAAGTTGGCACAGGTTATCGATCCGAATCATGGGCTTGTATGGGAAACATAATCTCCAAAAAAATTGTTCAGAACGGATTACTATAGCATACAGCTTCCATACAAACTGAACACATAGTTACTAACAGAAATGCACCTGTGAAGGGTATTTAGCTTGGGTGCAACCGAAGTTAACGTTTTTTCTTGTTTTAATAAGCATTAGCTATTCTTGCATATGATTATACGCTTACAGCTGCTGATATTAGGGAAATGTCAATTTTTCTTCAAACTCGTCGCTTTTTCTGCAATTTCATTGTGGCCATTCGTAGTAGTTTTGCCACGGACAGGCTTGATACAATTGGTAATGCGAGGCATTTCGGTCGGCTCTTTTATTCTTGAACAGCTCTACCGGGATCATATCAGTCTGGCAAGCGTTCGTGAAAGGGATGTAAGCTTTTCTTGGCGTAGTTCGCAATGCACCGTAAATGTAAATACGAATATAAGCCAATGCTACACACGTTCAGCGACGAGTTAGAATGTATACGTATAAACTTATATATATGTATATTTGTACATTTGTATATTTGCTCTGGCGTGGGACGTTTAGTTCATATGTAACTCCAACCTTAGTTAGTTGTTCGAGCTATCATTATTGACACATAATCAAAATAATCCCTTGGAAGTAGTGTCGGCTTGTAACCACGTTGTCAACCAATTAATATTTTACTTGTATGTTTTAAGCTGCAATATTATATGAACATATGTATGTACATTGTACAGAATTCATTCAGCTTAACAAAGGACAGATAAGTCCAAACGTGAATTTGGCACGTGAACCTATAACTTTTATATAGGAGGGATAATGGTATAGAGATTTATTACCAGCTTAACCATATTAATGCGTCCGCGCAATGCAGACAGTTGATATGTATTTTCATATACTTAAGCGTTTGTCAGTTTTATATTCGTAGAGGCTTAATGATAATCACATGAAAATAATTGCAAATACTAATTATAAACATATATTTTTATATAAATATCGAATACTACTTGCTGGTGGACGTGTGTACTCATATCACCGCTGTTAATTACATACTTATTTATAAGCAATTCAATACTTATGTGCATTCATAAATATTCAATAGGAGCGATAGGGAGAGAAAAAAATTCAATATCTTTGAAATGGTATGAATGAAAAAAAATTTGTAGAATATTAAAGGTGAATATTTTGTGCGTTGTGTCACATATTTTTCGATTTTTTTAGCGTTGGAAAATTTTTTTAATTTTATCATGCTGTAAATTTCAAACTTCAATAAAATCAACATAACAATAAAAAAAAAAAACAATTTTGACGAAATATTTAGATCACTGGGTATGCGTCTACTCCCCTTCTTAATGAACTCCTAATTTTCAAAATCGGTGATTTTTCGAAATTTTCTACCACTTGACATGGTTTGACCCTTATATGATTTTATCCATTCACAAATATGCTCCGCTGACTGACTTTTATTAACTCACACATTTGCCTATATATTTGGTATAAAGTCAACAGGTTTATTGGGGCTAAAGAAATGACTGTCGATTCAATCCACTTTTTATATTCAGGCATACTATACACTACTTAACCATAAAATGGCCTACTTTAAACTTGTCAACTTGTCGGAATAAAATTTTGCATACTAATGCTCGGTTGTATTCCTATTTCGCCCATTTTCGCATCGCTAAGACGGCTTGTATAACAGCAGACTATATAACAATGTTTTTTTTTTTAATATGAATTCTTGAATGGCAAACACATCTGTTTTATCATCTGTCCAAAGGCAGTGAGAACGGCTAGATTAGTGAAGAGATCTAATTACTTAAAATTGTTTGTGGGAACAATCTCGATAACAAAATATTTCGGTGTATGGCTATTAATCCTGAATAGTCCCTTGAGGGGTATTGATAATAATGGTTGTACGACTTGAGACTGGTGTGAACAAATGTCCGTAGCGTCGAATGAGGAGGGATCAATTTGCAAGATACCTCCATGATGTGTCGTAGCTTTTGTACTAACATTTGTCCAGACCTAGCTAATTGGCTGGTAGAAGTGTTTTGGAGTACCCATCGACAGCAGTTTCACGCCTGCAAACCAATACAAGAGCTCGTGGAATACGCAGTCTCTAACTTGTGACCGAAGTCGTACAAGATGTCGATGGGTACTCCAAAACACGACATCTATTAGTCACTCAGCAAGGCCTTGGCAACAACATGTGCTGTCTGTCTAACGGATGAAGCAATTGCAGTTAAACAATACTTGTTGCCATCCGGCAGAGGAAAGGGGCCAACTATGTCTATGAGTAAGTGGCCAAAGCCAATGACGAAGTGCGTTGGCACTGAGCGCATTTTTTTAGCAAACAATTTACTGCCGCGTTGAAATACGTAGCTGAATTCGATATGTCGCAAACAACTTCTTCGAGGCAGAAGGCAAAAGAAAGCTTCTGAATTTAAGAGAATGATCGTCGTTAGCTTGGCCATCCGCCATCTCCTCATAGTTGATCGAAACAGCGGTAAGCGATTATATTTGCGAAACATGCTTTAACATGCCGAATGTCAGAATTCTGGCTTGTCTGTATGAAGCTTTATGCAAATGCTGGTGATCGGTGTACACATGGCAAACCCGAGCTTCTACTGTTTAACGAAAGTGACACATTGCGAAGTAAAGAGCGGTCAATAGGTACTGTAGCATGTTTCTTCGGATTAAAACTTGCGCAAAAAAATCCATGTTACTGAAGAGAACCGTCAACAAAGTGCGATACTCCTTTTTTGGTAAACAAGAGTTTTCTGTTGTCGTTTTTCTTGTTGCCCGGTATCATTGTAAAAGGTAGTTCTTGATTGTCTATCATAAAGCCTTTGACAAAAATCTGCGATAAAAATTGAATATCGCTAAAAACGTTTAAGTTTTTTTTTTGCGACGGTTGGTTCAAAAGGCAATGCCTGAACTAAGAAGTGGACTTGCTTTCTTTCTTGATAGGATGGCCCAAAAATTCTGCTACTCCAAACTGCGATTTGGCAACCTTAGTGGTTAGGTTCTATTCTTTTAAGCGTTTGAAGGCTAAGCGGAAGGTTCTTTATATTCCTCAATAGATTTCGATGCCATACAAAATCTTCTATGTATTCCAGTGGAGTCCGCGAAAACCACGTTGAATAAACGCTGAAACGTTTGAGCTGCGGTCCTCACGCCATGTTTAAAATCAAGCAGCTTAAAAGGAGAACATAAACATTTTTTTAAAATACAATTTTACCTGCTAAAACTGTTGAAAAATCTTACAAGAACGTCAGCGGATATCTGTCCGACAAGGTCAGGTTGTTCAAAGCTTTATAGTGGCCACGTGGTTTCCATTATCCATTCGCTGTGTTTACAGAATACAGCGGACTATTCAATTGCTGTCGAAAAGGCAACAAATGCCGAGTTTTATTAAAAGCTCAAATTCTGAACGAGCAACTGCTTACTTCTCCGGAGATAGTGGTTGCGAGCAGGTAGGCTGACCGGTCGTGGTTATGTGGTGTATTACAGATGCATTTGTTCGAGTACTTAGTGGAGTTAAACGATTGACATCGACAAATCTTCTGAAGATTTTTGAAAACTTATGTGTTGTGTGTTTCGAAGAAGTTCTCGAAGTGGGTAGTTTCGTCAATGAGCACGGTGCCTTGAGTACAGTTGTGCGATCTATTGAGTTTGATAATAACCTTCCCATAGCAAGAAACGGATAAGCCGTTCGCGGAAAACAGGCTCGTTGGACCATGCCTATTCTGAGTAGTTTGCTGGCTCCGGCTGTGGGTAAAACTATGGCTGACGGCATTCGATAGCCATATTGCCAAACTTGTTAAAATACCAGTTAAAGTTGTTGCAATGCGATCTACTGATTAGTTACGCGAAACAGACCTGACACGCCTGGGCCAATGTCTTTTGTCTTTATCTAAAAGCCGGCTGACAGCGATTCGCGCAGATTGGGACTCCGCGCTAAAATGTGTTACTCACACTTCATAAAAAATGCTTCTTTTTAAACGTTCTCACACGTTTTCGTGTAAGGCGGGATTGTCTTTATTCCTACGAAATTTGGTTGAAATCGGTCGAACATATTCTGAGATATGGGTACTTGCCACACTAATGTAATTTTTCACTTATTTATGTTCTATTGTGGTCCGGTATCAACGATTCCGACATGTCCGAACGAATCTAAAAGAACGTGTGAAAGTTTTCAGATTGATATCTCAAAATTGATATGTCAAGATGGACATATGGATATAGCTGAATTCACACAACTCGTTATGCTGATAATTTATAGCGTCTCAGACGTTTACTTTTGAGTGTTAAAAATGCGACTCCAAAATGTTCTGAACTTTCTAACAAACAAAGGACCGACAGACCGAGCAGATATCTTTAATTATTTCGTTGGCGGTCACAAAAACGTATAGGGTTGATTACATCATTCATGTGGCAGGTAACCGGCGCAGTTTCGAGGAGAACACAAATAATTTAGTTACATAAATTTTGAGAATATGTTATTTACGTATTTCCTTATATGATATTTGTTATTGTTTTTTTTATCAATTCTTACGGCGAATGTTCCCAATAAAATCAAAAAGTTGGTTATTAAAGGGACAGACAATATACGCCAATACTTTCTCTAGATTGGACAAGTTTTTCGAGAAGCATGACCATTCCATGGCCAGTAGCTCTTTTAATGTTGCGTATACGTCGTGTCGAACCATTTATAATCATAAACTTAAATCTTAACATGTATTCCTGCTTCATATTAAATATATGTATATTATTTTAAATATATGTATATTAATTTGTTACATTTTATTCAAATAAAATTGTAATAAGATAGCAAAATGGACCACCTGGACAAAAGACGAGTTGCGATTGATACATATATAGAATTTTCAAACCTTGCCAGTTTTGAACTTAATTCCCTCAGCTACTGTGCCAATTTTATGTTTTGACTTTTTTATTCCATGGAAAACTTTTCTTTCTTGCCTGCGCCATTCACCGTACCAATGTACATATGTGCATGTTTTTGAACCCTAAATGGAATTCGAATAAGGATGCAATCATACGGCATTAATTTATACATCATTCAATCAACCCGTTTGTCTATTTGTGTGTCTCTGGATATCCAGATGAAATAGGATAACGTTCAACTTCATTTGCATCGCACGAGTGACRGATGTGTCCTTCATAAGGCTTCCTTCGTCCAACTGCTGAGCTCATAAATAGTTTTTGCCGTGAATAAGTGCCATATGAATGTATGATTCTGTACCCATATGTAACTTTGAAAAACGTCAACACTTACTAGCTGTATGTACACTTTGAAAATAACTGTTATATTTCATTATAGACAAGTGAGGTGAAGATGATAAAAGCATATTCAAAGGATATATCAGAAACTACATACTACGCATTTTGTGATTAATAAATGTAGAAAAAATAAAGTAAGAAAGGGTTAATTTCGGGTGCAAACGATCATTTTATACTCTTGCCACTTAAAAGAATGAAATCCAGGGAAAAACCTTACGATGTAAAACGTTAACCAGAGGATCGAAGTCTAAGAAATTTAATATATGTATGTAGGACGATGGAGTCATGTGTAGAAGTTCACTCAAGTGAGGAAAGTTCTCTGATCGCCATTCACTTGGGAGTGGCCAGAAACGATTCTTTTACATATGACTAAAGCAAGAAGAGAAGAAACAACATCCGTTTGAACGCGAGCTAGAGTGAGAAGGCGAATTATCCCCTCCGCCACGATTTCAAACTCGTGCTTGGCGACTTTAACGCCAGGGTAGGTAAATAAGGTATCTTTGGCACTACCGTCGGTAGATTCAGCCTCCACGACGAAACATCCCCAAATGGGTTGAGGCTGATCGACTTCGCCGGGATCCGAAATATGGTTTTCTGTAGTACTACATTACAGCAAAAGAAAATACAGCAAAACAAATACATGCTACCTGGCTGTCTCCGGATTGAAAAACCACCAAGCAGATCGATGATGTTGTGATAGAGGGAAGACATGTCTCCAGTGTTTTAGATGTGCGTACGCTTCGACGTCATAACATCGACTCGCCCATATAACAACTATCATCGAGGTATCTAAATTTTTACTCAAGTTACAGCATGCAAGGAGGGACAGACAGACAGTCAACTGGATTTCAACTTTCCTCGTCATCCTTATCATTTATATTTATATAACTCTATATCTATCTCGCTTAGGTTTAGGTGATACGCACAACCGTTAAGTGAACAAAATTATAATACTCTGTAGCAACTGGTTGCAAGAGCATAATTCATAAATTTAAATGTATACGTACACCTTATAGTCTGGACAGAGTGCTTCCAAACGTTATCAAATAGCCTCACCTTAATAATTTTGGTTATTTCATAATATTTACTTGTACACAAGACTTCACTTGGTCAGCTCATCACACACTCAAAGAACTTAACCAGCCTCAATATGTAAGTCCATCTAAAATTGTTCAATATGGTGTTAACAAGTTCAGATAACAAAGGTATCGCAACACTTTCAATGTGTTTGCAAATAAAGCGTACGATTGATATCGGCAAGCTAAAATATTTGCAAAAGTGTGGTGCTTGGACATTCCTCGAGCCGAAACGAGATTACAATGCACCGCTTCTTTACATTAATAGTACGTCTTGTGTCTGCTTTTCACGTTTACTAAATCACCAACCTATCCGTTTTCCGATTCCTTTTCTTTCAGCATCTGACGGGCATTTGCCATGCATAAGCATTCTGTGAACAGCATTGCTATAACGTAATTCATTAGTTTCCAGTTACAGAGTATATAAAAACTGGCGCTATTTCGACGCTGACTGTTTCCCGCATTGAGGGCAAGATGAAGAGAGATTTATGGCATTAGATCAATGTTCAGGGTAGACATATTTTCTAAACAAAATATCTCCTTAACACTCCATCGGTTTGAAGAATTATGGTATAAAGACTATCAAACGATTTCAACAATTATTCAATGGGTTCGGTCCGCGACAATATACCGTCCTCGGCAAATACCAAATTATTTTTTATAGTTGAACTAAATGGAAGGAACTTAACTTCGGTATGAAATGTTCGGTTACACCATTACTTATTTGGTATTCGATTTTCAACTATTTTCAGTCGTAGCTGGATTAGTGGTGTCAACCTTAAAAATGACGAATTGACAGATAATTAAACAGCTAAAATTTTTTAAACGAAAAAGAGAATTAAATTTAGTTATTTGAAAAGATGAATGATTACTAAAATAAGCATTACCTTTTATTTATTTTACGATGACAAAAATGTTTAGGCCAAAATTGATGTGCTGCGCCTAAGAAAATGCGAGTGAATGAAATTCATTTGAACGGCCAAACGTGAAGTAAGCCATAGTTTTACTGACAGGTAAATGGTTGTTAAGTAAAGTTTATTGCAATTCATCAGTTACGCGAATTGGGAGCCATTTTGCGACTGTGATGTTAGATGCCCTTATTAAAAGAAAAAACAAGTACACTTGTTTATAATTTGTATTAGATTGAGAAATATAAAACTATAATATTATATACGAATAAAGTAAACGAAGTAATTTTGTAATTTATTTTATGTTTTATTTACATAAAATGAGTAGAGTATAATTTGCCAGAATGCCGCCCTAAAACTCTTGCGCTATAGGAAATCGCCTAACATGCCTATATGGACGACCGGCCCTGTTGTACATAATGTCTAAATTTTTTCGGTGAAGATTTCAAAATCTCGACTGATTTCATTCAATCCATTGCGCTTATGCTTATAAACCTTAAATATGTAGATGTATTGCAGTCCATCTACAATTTAAGCAGGACCAACGCAAGCCCTGACCGTCATGAATAGAAACATGTATTGATCGCAATAATCACAGTGGCAACTTAATAATAAGTGAAGAAAATAATCGACTTATCTAAATATAAATTGTCAATTCAAAATGTATGGGCAATGTTGACCTATACGTGTAAGTATGCTGCAGTTGTATTTTACTAGAACCATTTTTCAATTGTGAAATAATGAATGAACGAAGTATCTGCATATGAACGTCGGTAGGTGGCAACAACGTATTTGTCGTAAGCTACAAACTATTTTGCAACACTAAAATTTTTACTGCATCCAATCCTCACTAACGACTTCAGCAATGGCTATGAATTTTTTATTCGTTAGCAAATTTATTGCTGGCTCATGCATATAAATTGTCTCTGGAGGTTAACTTTCATGCTTCACAAATTTATGTGCACATTTCGGTGTCAACGCAGTCAGAAATCTGGTTGTAAAGTGAAATGAAGAAGAAAAGGAAAAGGCGCAAACATTATAATCCAGTCCGAAACAACTATTTGAGTCTCATGCGGGAGCACAAATAAAATTCTATGTGTCAGCACGACTGTCGAATATCTCTTTTCACCGTCATACTTTATTTTATTTATTCGTACTTTTCACCATCACCATTAATTTTGTCTATCTTTTTTGTCAATGTCTATATTCATATATATTAGTTTTTTTTTTCAATGGACTTTTTGCACAAATACTCGTACATCGAGTTGGGACAGTGAGTCCACCAGGAATTGCGCACGCAATGGGTATATGTGGGATAGTTGATGGAATCCCTAGCATACCAAATCAATTTATTTATTTTTGAGCAGTGAAGTGCAGAAAATGCGGCTTGAAATGGTTGAGCATCAGTGATGCCGCACAGCTAGTGGATTTAAAATCATTTTAATGCCTATCAATTCTGTATTGAAATAAATAAGTTCGCAATTGAATCCACGAGTACTTGTATTTATCAATTTTCAATACAGAAATTTGCGTAAAAATGCTTTTATTTGAAATATTTGCTGAATTTCACGATTCACGATTTGAGACTCCCCCCGCAATATGCTCCACAAAGACCATGGTTCATAGATGTATTACCGTTATCGGAATAATGTGTTGAATTGATTAATTCTATATAACTCTTTGAATAAATAGAATACTGAATACATAATACATGGTTTGTACAAAAGTAACAAAGTCGATTTAAAACAATTTATTGATCCAATCGTTGCAGCGCTGCCAGCACGTTTTACAAGCGTTGAAAACGTTCCGTAAAGCATTCTTCGGAATAGTCTTGACAGCCGAGGCGCATGCTGCTTGCATCCCCTCCGTCGTTGGGATGCGGACCCTTGTTAATTAGCTGTTCACGAGAAAGGCGGTGTGTGCCGGGGCGTTGTTGTGGTATGCGTTGTCTTGTCGGACCCGATTGACCCTTCGTTTGAGTCTCTTGAGGACTTTCGTAAATTTAATATCTGAGGATAACGAGTTAAACGAATATTTAGTCGATGGTCTGATTTGCCGAGTTTCACACAGAATTTAATCGAGTACTTCTGCTCTAATGAACGCTGCATTTTCGGCTTCAACTCGTTCCACGGTCTTTGTGTGCACTCTCAGCTTCGGCTTCTATATTTTCTTCACAGCGTGCTGGATCTGATTTATTCGGTCGAATATTATCCTAAAATGAATGCTCATTCTCAAGGTAGGTGATGGTCTTTCAAATAGTATGCTCGGTATGGCGATTGTGTTGACCAAAAGTTGAGCGAAGCGAGAGTTAGTTTTCACATGAAGTAAAAATGAGTCAAAAAAATATATTTTTGAGCTGCACCGAAATGTTTACTCTTTACTAATACTCTTAAGACTAACTAGTATGTTTACTTCATACTAGTTGTTAATTTGTTTAGACATAGTACCATATAATGTTTGTTTACATAAATCTTAGTGCTACTTATACTATTGAGATGCTAGTTGTTTACTAGTAAATAACTTTTCGGTTGTTATTGTTTTTTGCACAGATAGTGCACTTCTATTGTTCCAAGATAAGGTTGTTTTGATGAATTTTCTTTAATGTTGTTCTGTTTACTGAAACATAAAGTTGTTCTGATGATTGTTTGTTTAGAATATTTTGATTAGGTACTATTATATGGAATACGTTCCTTAACTCGCGCAAAGCACATTTTTTCGAAAACGTGAATTTTCGTATTAAAATTGAATGATTTGTAAACGTTGTCCAGTATTTTCAAGCCTTTCCTTGAGGAAATGCCGAACAATACAAAGCGTAAATAACATGATAGCTTGACCTGTCAAAGAAAGGCTTTTGCAAAAGTACTTCTAGTTGAATTTTTATTCATCCGACCTTTTTTGTTAAGTATCGGGGGTTAAGTCAGATCGTTCATAAAGATATCACAAGTATGGTACATTTATCATTTTTGTGATATGGTCGCAAAAATGTAAGAAGTCATGACGGCTTCTGTTACGAAATACAAAATTACATGACAGCCATGTTAATTGTGGAATAATTTTTTTTTAAAGCTATGAGAAAGATTCAAAATTGGGGAAAATGAGTGTCACATGAATTGATTGAAAGACAAATGGAAATTGAAAAAGCACTTGTGAAATTTTGCTTCAAAGGCACGAAAGAAAATCAGATTTTCATCGAATAGTTACTGACGATGAAATATAGATTTATTTTTAGAACCCTAAATGGAGAAAATCATGGGCATCAACTGCTCAGAAGGGTGTGGTATAACATGAACTTCTAACTGCTGATGAAGCTTATAATACTAATCGCTACAGATAATCAATATTCAGTTTAAACAATGCATTGATCGAAAAACGACCAGAATGGGCCAGAAGACACGGCAAAGTAATAATATGTAAAGTAATGTCATTCGGTACTTTTGTTACATGACAATGCACCTGCGCGCAAGGCAAAATCGGTTCAGGATATAATCAAAGTACTTGGCTGGAAACTGCTACACCATTGCAAGAATATATTAAATAGATAATAGAAATGCTCAATTCGGATGTAACCGAACATTTTGCACTCTTGCAATTTGCAAGGATCAAAGGCGGTAAAGTACTTATTAAATTGGTAACAAATCTTGATACTATATTAAATATGTGAAATAAAGTCAACTGGAAGTTGAAAAGTTTATATTAGGTATATGGGGGCTAAGGCAAGTATTGATCCATTCTACCCATTTAGCATATAGTATATTATTCTAAAATAAACCTTTTCCCGGAATTTAAAAAATATATCTCACAGATTGACCGAAGGCAGTCATACACACTGGGGTCCACATATTTGGCGTCTGGGTTGTTGAAAAGTTATAGCTTGGGCAAAGTTTTATCCAGATAGATTTATTGCTTCTTTATTTGTGGAAAATAAAATAATCACAATAAATTTAGTTATATTGGAAGATTTTTTCTTATTTCGCCCATTTTAATCATTCTCAGCGTATTTTGTTATTGTCGCTTTATTGGTTTAGGAGATATGTACATTAAACCTATAAGTTGGAGGGGCTCCGTTAGTTTTATTTTATTTAGTCCACAGGTGGCACTTGCTATTACAATCCTATGTACCAAATTACGATTCTACACATTAATAAAAATTTTATAGATTTTTGTTAAATGGTGTTTACGGCCATCTAAGAGCTCGTCTTCTTTTTCTTTATGATATCTCAATTTTTACTCAAGTAACATATTTCACGGACAGACGCTCACTCGGATTTGAATCCCTCTTATACTATGTTCGGACCGACAACGAAAACATGTTTTCGTGGCAAAAACTGGTTTTCGTCCATGTAAAATCTGTCAAACGAAAACACAGTTTTCGCTGAAAACTACTTGAAAACTTACATTCCACTCATAATAATCGGTGCCTGCTCTAGTTTAACCGATGCTTTTGGAAGACATGTTTTGCCGGCCCTAAATTATCACTTGATATTTGTTTACATTCCACATACAAATACAGTTGTCGCTTGATATTCTCATATGAGGGGGATTCTCTTGTTCTTGCAAAACCTTGCACCGTGCAGAAATTGCAGACTTTTCTCTTTGGTGCAACGGCATAACAACAAACACGCGCAGAAAATTGATTGCAATGGCTGTAAAATATTTCAGACCAAACCCATGTTTATTTTCCTGCCATCATATATCACTAGATTCTGCAATGGGTGCTCTCTTGGCTTTGCATATTTCGGTAAAGGATTTCTGCATTTTGTGTCATCGTGCAATCTTGCAAGAGTAAGAGAATACCGCTTTTAATAGTTGTCAGTGAAATCTTATCGAAAACACACATTGTCGGTCCGAACGACTTAGATTCCACAACATACAAATGTRTTTTCAAAATGTTTTCAATGTCGGTCCGAACATACTATTATATTCATGCGTGCACCCACAACACAATCTGATTAAAAAAAAAAAAAAAAATGTATTTATTTTTTATTATCGGTAACGGAAGTCGTCTTCGAAAAGGCCCTTTTATTGGTTGCGTAACACCGGAGTCAAGAGTTTACAAGAGTTTGGAGTGCAAGGCTAAATCGGCGAAGACATGCTATTAAAAGCGGATTCTGATTAAACATCAGAAATATAGGAACTTTACATTTCCTTAATTTTTCTTGCCTTTTCTCCTTTACTAATGTTTTCTGCAATTATCGTAACAAAAGTTATACTGTTCGAGTAGCGGAAGTAGTTGAGCGGAAATAGTTTTCTATGGGTATACTACTTTTGAAGCCTGAAGCTTCTACTGTTAAGGCAAATGGATTCATTAATGGCAATTGAAATGGTTTTCTGTGAACCGGAAAAAACACCATACCACCTTTGTTTACCTTTAGAACAGAACATTGGTTTTTATGGTGGCAATATGCATGAAATTTTATATATATTGCGTAATCGCCACCTAAACCTGGCTTGGTCACCTTTAAGATGTTTAATGCTTCCAGTAAATTTAACTCACCACTCGAGAGTTGGTTGAAATTATAATCTACCTATTATAACTTATAGCAGAATCAGCGAATTCCACAAAACCGCAGCCCGAATCAGCTGATAGGACCTATCTTAAGAGAGCGAAATGTAAATGATCAGCCAATACCGCTTCTACCGTCCGCTTTATAGCAGGATACCGTAGAATTTCGCACGATTTGGATTTTTCTCGTAGAAACGTGTCAGCTGATTGCTCTCTCCCACCACATGGTTACCACTCTCGATCGAGCAATTATACAAATTGTCTTCAATATGTTTGAAATTTTCTTAAACTAACTCAAAATCAGTGTCGATTGCTATTATTTATAAATATATAAACTATTTTTAATAGTTTGTTTTCAGTTTTGATTTATTTTATGTTATGAAAAATTGTAATTGAAAACTTAGATGTGTACAAAACTATATATGCGTATTGACGATGGCTGATTTTACAGGCTCAACTTTCGACATATTGCGCGCTACGCGGCAACTGAGGAACGAAGGAGCGGAATTCGCTGATTCTCCTAATATTCTTCGAATGCATGGTTTTAGAGAACTCGTTTCCATAGCAAAATACATTTCGTCTTGTTCGTTCGCTTTTGGCTGTACGAATCTCTTGCTAAGGCTCACTGTCGGCAGCTATGTAAGGATTTTGTTTGCAGTTTTTGTGTTTAATCCTGCCAGCTGCAGATAAACTTCATTTTTAAAGTAAATGTGTCCCTTTTGTTGTGCGTTCTTTCTGCCTTCTTACTTCTTTACCTGTTACAGAGAATATTTGCATGTATACGTATCTTTCCTTTTCTACAGAGTTAAAAGCATATTAACGTCAATAGCTTGACATTGAATACTGGTGACAAAAGTGTTATCCTCTTTGTCGCCACAAGCACCTCATCGCCACTTTGCTGACTGTCAAAGTTCAAGGTCTGCCAATTTACGCATATTAAATTTGACTCTAAGGTAGATATTGGTAAGGAATTGACTTGGTGCGATGGAACGATTATATGGATGAGTTTTTTGCATTTCTTTAGAAAAGTACAAGCAAAAGAAAGTATTTATAAAATGTAAATAAGATCTCCTTTTTACTTACTGATAACCAAACATCCATTACAAAATAATTTTATTTTTTTGACATTCAGTCATGCCAGATTAGAGGAAAATATATAAATTAGGATGAATATTTTATTAAGATTTCTTACTAACGCCTGCTTTTAAGTTATTAATTGTGTGATACCTTATATCCTTGTGTAAGAACAAGATGGGACAATTTTGGAAGTTGGGCGAGTTTGTTAACATATTACACGCATGAATCGAATATTGTAAATGTATTGGTATGTATGTTGCACTAGTATAATACTATTGTTCACAAAAATCTGGAGATGCCAATATGTTATTGAGGAAGCTAATATCAACTCCAGGCAGTTCGCCGGATTCATAAAAATTATGGCAACCGAAATACTTCAGCCTTATCTTGGTGAAAACTAGACAGTGGAGCAGAAAGTTTTTAATGTTTCCACGTTATCCTCAATGCAACTTTGACATGTTTCCTACTTCAAAATCTTTAACCTCACCGACTGAGCGTTTTCTGAGTGAGACAGTATCCAGTTAGGATGCCTATAGTTGCGACGATGTAAGCCTTGATAAGAAGTTTAATGGACCTTTAACGTTCCCCTCTGTGCCAGAATGCTTTTGGAGCTTCACAAGTTCTGATTGTTGATCAACACCGACCAACGTTACTGAACTCGCCATAATCCCGTAGATTTTAATTCTTTCCATCCCGATAGATTTTGAAATCGCCTTTTAATTTTCGACGATTCCTCTGTGGAGAGGTATAATATGGAAGAATATCAGGTCTGTTATCGGAGTGTATTCATACCCTCTTAAAAGAAGGCGCACCTCAGAGAAGTATTTCTGCTTGAAATATATTAGAACTTTTCGCTTGAACTTCGATCCATCCTAAAACAGCTGACTGCATCTTTAACCCAGCGACTCCACCCTACTCACATACATTTCAGATCAATGCGCTAGGTGTAAGAGAGCCAGATAAGAATGTCTCTTTTTAGGAACACTAATGCGTCACGTTCTAGCTGCTTAGTGACTGTGACTTTACAAAGCACCCTCCACCATGAAAATATATCTCCTTTACAACAATATAAAAAAACTACTGTGTACTTCATCTTCTGGGCACTAAAGGAGAAAGTGTGTAGATTATTTCACATCGCCTTTTTCCATACAATTTTGGCAAATAGCGACTGAAGCAACAGTTATCCGTATCGCGGGTGAGCCTTTTAGGCAGTGTTCAGTCCGAACATTTACAATTGCGGCAAAAATACAAGGTATGTATTTCAAAACGGTTCTCTAACGGTTCTCTCTGGTTCACTCTCTTTTGATTGCTGCACAGGACTTTTTGAGTATGTTCATCTCTCTAGTGCTAGGCTGCAAGAGAATAACGGGGTCGACTCGTTTCGTGCAAGAAAGCGTACCCTTGAAATATTCGTATATATTCGCGATAAAATATTTGTATACATATAACATCCTGTTGTGTATAATATTAATAATGCAGAAGAAATTTGTTGCTATTGCTAAGACACTTTTTGATTCGAGGCCGAGTGTATAAAACATTAAAATATTTTATATATATGTATAATAATAGTTCGCTTTACCATTAACTCATAATACATCCAAATGAAATTAGGCCCCGCTTAGGGCAAGATGCGCTCGACCATAAGCGTTCGCAAAATAATTCGATATTATTCTAAAGATGTTTATGCCAATTATAATTTATGTACGAATATTTGTGTGAAAGGTTGCTTAAGTATATTTAATGAACTGAGCGTAGATGTTAATTATATAATGTCCACATTAATTAGTAATGACAACTGACTAGACATAATTTATGCTTGGAGAAGACTAAATAAACTAATGAAATCTAATTAACCGCGAAAAGGTTGTGCAAACACATCAAAAAATTAGCTACGGGAAAGTCATATATCTACTACATTTTTATCCACTAGAAAGGAAGGGGATTCTTCGTCATTAACGAAATAGCGCTACGCTTGTAGGTTGTTGTCTCCATATTTTTGCATTTTTCGATGGAAGTAAATTAGTATGTCTGTTGTTTCGAGTAATTTCCACGCACTCACTGTTCGGAAAATTATATCAAAAAGGCAACATACAATTCCGCAAGAAATTTTACAAAATAAAAAAATATTTTATTGTATCCGCAAGAACTTTATTTACAAATTAACTTAAATCGTGTTGCAAAATGGACGTTCGCACAATATGCAAAAGTTGGAACTCGGGGTGAAAAGCACGGCTTTTGTCAATGGTATCGTAGTTATGAGTAATGTGGATTGTGGGTGATGTCGAGGTGAGTGTGGTGAATGTAGCGGGTTAGTGACACATATTTTAATGCGGTTATTGTTGCGGTTAGGGGTTCGGTTTTGAAATGGTACTTGCGAATTATATGTTGGGCGGGGCTGGGGACTAAGGCTCATTTAGCCATCCTGGCCCCCCTAGGCGAATATTTCAGCCTGCAGTTGCTGGAGCGTGGCTACAACAGTGCTGAGTCCTGAGGTGCGCCGCGGATGCGGCTTTGTTGCTGGCGTCGTGTCGACGTCCCATGCTGTGGCCGCCAGATACGGGATGATGATGTGGTTGGCCGTCGACGGGATCGTGCACTTCTGGGTGTTGCGGGTAGGTGCCAGACAATTAAGGCAGTGGTCATGTTACTGGATGACCCGCAGCCATTACTGAGGTGGCGCTGCGGATCTGCTGGTGGTATGGGCGTTGACGGCAGTGCTCTCGTTCCACTGCGAGGACCCGTTTGTGTGGCAGCAGTGGTGGTTCGAGGAGCTGCAACTGGGGCAGCCACAATTGGGGCAGCCGCTTGGAGTGGCACACGGATAGCTGAACGAATGGTTGGCATCGGAGCGGGTGCCATGTCTGCATCCATGTTTATCTGTATGGAAGAGTGTTATCTGACTCGCATAGAGTGGATATTGGTATGGCTGGCACGTTGTGTGGATCGTCAAGTTGATCGACCATTTATGTAGGTTGTTTTGTTTGTTATTTTTAAATATTATAATTGAAAATTGATACCTTGGGGGGCGTACTTTGGTACGATGTCAGGTGACACTTGTTTAAAGAAATCCACAAACTGTTATTCTGTGGCTCGTTGAGCTCCAATGAATGTTTTGCCATTATCGCTCATGATTTTTGATTGGAAGCCACGTCGAGCGACGAAGCGAGCATGAGCCGCGAGAAAAGCCTCTGTCGTCAGATTAGTACATAGCTCAAAGTGTACTGCCTTTGTCGTGAGACATACAAAGACAGCCACATAGCCTTTCATGAGAGTAGGAGACCTTGGCATGGACGCCTTTATTTGAAAAGGCCCAGCAAAATAGACACCTATGGTGGTAAAAGGCAGAGCGAAATTGCAGCGTTCAGATGGAAGTGCTGTCATCATCTGCGTTCGCATCTTCTGCTTGTTCATAGTGCAAATCTTGCACTTCTTGATTTGCGGCTTAAGACGGGGTATATAATACTCTTGGCGTATGTAGCATTAATATGTGGATGTAATTCAGGAATAATGTGGCAAATGGACGCATCTCAGGTATGATTATGGGGTGGCGTTCGTTGTATGTAACAAGCTAACCATTGGCACGAAGCAGACCTTTCGTGTCCAGAAATGGGTTTAGAACTAAGAGTGAGCTCTTTTTGGCATTCGGCTTCGATTCTCTTAGGAAAGACATGTCGCGGCTGAAGTAGCGCGTATGGGTTGATGCGGTAAGAGCGACCTTTACTTTTTGGTGGTGGCGAGAAGCATGGGCTTGGACCGTCTTGTACCTTGATCAGCAGGATTGTCAGCACTGGCTACGTTTCGCCAAGTAGCTGCTCCTACTAGTTCAAGTATTTGCGACGTGCGATTAGAAATATAGGTTTTCCACGCGTGTAATGGTTTTTCAAACCAGGCTAGAAATATTTCGGAATCGCACCATAGATATAATGTGTAATTCGCCATGTTTAAGTGGGTCTGCACCATGGAAGCTAGTTTTACTAGCAGCAGAGCGCCACAGATTCAAGTCGTGAGAGACTTAGCGTTTTTAAAGGCGCAGCTTTTGCTTTTGCCACTAGTAAATGCCCTATCACTTTGTGTGCGCACATATAATATATATGCCTTTTCAGAGTCGTCGCAGAAGCCGTGTAGCTCTACTTTGTATTCGGGGGAATAGTTTACCCACCGTGGAATTTGTATCTGCGGCCAGATTATTAGTGTACTGGAACCATTTTCTAAGCGAAGAGGTTTCACTTGTTTTTCCGAGTCAGGATAAAACTCACCGAGGATAAAATATGTCTCTTTGTTATCGGGGATAATGCGGATATGGACTCTGTCATGTATGAAAACTGGTCCGATATCGCATTCCATTGGATGCCCTGTGTTTTTGTTGTACTTTCCTTTTCGAATATAAGGAAATTAGTATCCAACAAATTGTCGTTTGGTATATTTTTTAAGATATTTGGGTGATTAGCTGTGATCTTTTCTAAGAAAAACCCTGCAGTTTGAGGGAATCACTTGTGATAAGGATTCGTATGGTTGTGAAAGGCTGTGGCTCCCAGCCAGGATATCGTCTACATACGTTTGTGTTTTTAAGACTTGTGTTGCCAGAGGAAATTCTGCCAGTTCATGGAGTGTTCGAATGGCTAGATATGGGGCAGAGTTTACGCCAAAGGTAACTGTTTCCAATTTAAAGTTGCGTAGTCGTCTATTGGCAGATTTTCGGAAAGTGGTCCGTTGAAAATCTTGATCATCTTTACGAATGATTATTGGTCGATAAATTTTTTCGAAATCCTCATTGAATACGTATTTGTATATACGCCAATTTAATACGAGGAGCATTAAATCTGGTTGGAGTGTGGGTCCTGTAAATGGAATGTCATTTAGGGAATGGAGTTAGTGGATCTTGAGGCATCAAAGACGTTGTTTTTTGGTCACGCTTTACTACTGCATGATGTGGTAAGTAGAATAAGTAATATTTGCCTTTTATGATTTTTTCACATGGGCTTACTTCCTCCATGTAATCTAAATGGAGGTATTCTTCAAAGTTACCATCATAATCTTGTTTGAGCTCACCTTTTCTAAGTAGGTTTTTTCCCATACTTAGAAACTGCGTGACTTACCGCTTTTTGTTTATTCCAATGACATCGTTTGTGCGTTCGGTAGTGATCTGATTTCGCCTAAATGTATACCACACTCAGATTTATTCCTTTAATACTCTTAATACTCAAAGGACAGAATTTGTATATTAAACTATGCATTAGTATACCAACAAATGGCATCCCTTGCCATTCCAAGAATTTCATATCCTTATAATAAAGAGTCAGGCTCACTCCTATAAGGATTAAGGCTGCTTTATTAAAGTTGCTTATTATAATGGCAGAATCATATTAAATTCAAATGAAGAAGGCTGCGATGACAATGATTTTGCACTCTTATTCATAAAGTTTACAATATTCACCATAAAATTTGTGCATAACCGCAGTTATTTAAGATCACCAAGCCAGTATGACAATTTCTTAGCTGTTCTTTGTTTACTCTTGTATTTCTAAGTATTCATTGTACTTGGTGAAAACATGTAGAGTTGGAACAATCTCGGAAGCAGGTTTGCTTTTCCACAGAGGGTTTGTGTTTTCTTCTTTTAGACCACATTCATTTCTTTGCATTGTCATGTTAAAGACAATGTGAGAACATAATCAAAATTAAACGTAAGGATTTCGCAGAAACCTTTTAAAACCCCTTCTTAGGAATAGATAATCATTATTTTGTTTGTCGAAGTTTTAGTAGTTCAAAAGCTCGCACACAATTTCTTTACATGTATTCATGTGTGGAAGGCTCATGTTATTTTATGTTGACATAAGTATTAATGTCCTTCCAACCAGAAAAGATGTTATTGGACCTTCTTTGATGCAAGCGTCTTATCATTTCATTTTTATTACTTTTCAAGCACAAGCTTTTACTTGTCGGCACATTTGCGTTTAGTGTCTTCTAAAGGCCATATGCGTCCGCATCTGCTTAGAAAAAATCAAATATTTATCATCAAACAATTTGTTGTGGCAACATTGACGTTACAAACTTTATGAATAAATGTCATAAAATAAATGTTATTTGAATATTTTGCAAAGCCAAGGACTCTCCAGGCAGCATATAAGTGATGTAGCTATACTTATGGGATTTATCTATTACATTTAAGATAAGCAACTTAGGGGTTATATAAGTAAGTTAAGTGTGAGCTAATACGGGAGACTGAAATATATAGATATCTTAATATTCTCTATATTTTAGGAAATTACATACATAAGTATCTTGTACTCAAGAAGAGCGTATCGTATTGATGACTCAATAATTCATATAACGTTCCTCTTTTTATAACATTAAATCTTTGTTTATGCTTCTGTACTTAACTAATACACGTAATAATTAATAAAATTATGATAATATAATATATATATTTTATTATATTATATATACAAGTACAAATATTTTGTATTTTAAGTAGAATGCTTTTGAGCTCTACTAGTACAGCTGTATAAGCAGACAAATTGAAATGTTGGCAACATTTTGATGAGAGATTTACACCATTATAAAATGGCCTGTTCTCCAAAAGAGAAATCCACAGACACTTCCAGAGAATCAGCATTTTAAGTGACGTGAACTTTGTTTTGTGTTTTTTGGCAAAAGTTATTGGAGGGGAATTTGCACGGAAACCTTGTGATAAGATGCACAAAAGATTTTGAACTTCCACAACATGACATTGGTTAAGATAGATTATACTTTGAAGACAAA
Organism: Bactrocera latifrons; assembly: GCF_001853355.1. Taxonomy (NCBI): domain Eukaryota; kingdom Metazoa; phylum Arthropoda; class Insecta; order Diptera; family Tephritidae; genus Bactrocera; species Bactrocera latifrons. The sequence continues at coordinate 399,961 of NW_017537179.1, read as the reverse complement.
ACAGGGAACCGGTAAAATTTTAACTTTTTAACACGTGGGATCTCGGCTCCAAGTTAATGGTCGCTGAAGAGAAGAAGAAGAAAATCGTCCAGACTGAGGCTGAAGACCTATTATACCACATAAAAAAACAACTTTGGTAAAAAAAATTTTATTTACAGACGGTAACACAACTTTTTAACAAAATAAGTTAATTGAGATATGTATAGGGTTATATTTAACGAAAGGAAATTCATTTTCGACGGATTATATTTTTGCTCGTCCTAATTTACGTGCAATGATTTCAAGAACAATATTTCAGTACCACAGGCAGCTAAAATTAGTTCAGAATTTGGTTTACCCGATCTAGAATGAAGGAGTATGCAAATTGTCTTTAATTCATTTACCACTTTCTATTAGTAAACTGAGTAGATTTTTATTTCCAAGAATCCTTTATTGTTCAGTTTTTCAGTTTTTGTTGTAAATTTTCGAAGACTCTCGAAATATTTAAAGCATAAAACAATTATAATTTTAGTCTGTCAAAAAAGTCTTGCGGTATTTTTTACTTATTTATTTATTTTTTATTTTATAGCGGTTTGATGACTCATGCCCAGCTCTTGACCGGTGCTACGGCTGCTTTTATGCCGGTCTCTTTCGACCAATTCAGCGATTTTATCGCAATTTTCGACGACAAGCCTTCCGGAGCGTGGCGCATATTCGACCACCTCCAGACCAGAACGAAAACGTTGAAACCATCGTTGTGCGGTGGAAATGGAAACTGATTCGGGTCCATAAACTGCACGAATTTTATTGGCGGCTTGAGATGCATTTTTGCCTTTATCGTAGTAGTACTGTAAAATATGCCGTATTTTCTCTTTATTTTGCTCCATGTTTGCGAAGCTATAACTCACAAACGACTTAAAAGAAACGACAATCAATCAAAGACGTGTTAGCGCGTGAAATGAGCTTTCCAAAAAGTTGTAGCATGACCCGATGAGACGAATAAAACTAGAACTAGCGCCAACTAGCGAAAATACCGCAAGACTTGACAACCTAATATTTTCGATAATATCCAAAATATCTGACCTCGCTCAACCTTTGCATATAATTTTGATATAACTGAACCTTTGGGATTTGAAATAAGCTACTGAGTATTATATGGTATGCCATAATACTAGCTCAACTGTATGTCGCATAATAATCTGCTCGGAACGCCACTTATACTCATACATACATATATCATTTAATACATATGTATATCGGCCTTTATTTGCACACATGGCACGAATGCAAGGATGTTTATGCAAAAAACGCAGACAGCCCGCAAAGTTTGTTTATGTGGGAGTACTTTTACTTCCGTGTCAAGGCAAATTATTTCGATTGTAGCGCATATGCTTGCCACGCCACGTGTTAATGAGCGTAGACAATTCCTTTTTGGAGGAGCATGGGCAGTAATTTAAATTATTTGACAACTCTTTATGCCGCTTATGTGTCGCTTAGACGCAAAAAGCGTAATAGAAAGTTAAATTTGTTGCCCCGAGCAACCTAAAAGTGTCAGATATAGGGTTATATTATATACTAAGTTTTTTGTACAACCAAACTCTATAGAGTCGTTTTCTTCAGGCATTTCCATATACAGTTCAAAAATGGAAGAAATCGGATAATAACCACGCCCACCTCCCATACAAAGGTTATGTTGAAAATCACTAAAAGACGTTAACTGACTAACAACAAATGTCAGAAACACTAAATTTTACAGAAGAAATGGCAGAAGGAAGCTGCACCCAGGCTTTTTTTTTTTAATTGAAAATGGGCGTGGCGTCGCCCACTTATGGACCAAAAACCATATCTCAGGAACTACTCCACCGATTTCAATGAAATTCGGTATAAAATATTTTCTTAACACCCTGATGACATGTACGAAATATGGGTGAAATCGGTTCATAACCACGCCTTCTTCCAATATAACGCTATTTTGAATTCCATCTGAAGCCTTCTCTGAATAACATGTACATTAGGAACGAATGATGATAGCGTAATAAAACTTTACACAAATACGGTATTTGAGCTGAGGGATCCCTTGTGGAAAAATTGTCGTGATCGGACTATATCTGTTTACATGCAGCATGCTTCATTAATAAATAATGTTTTCTCAATAGCTAGTAATACTGATTCCATGATTGTCTTGGGGGATTTCAATTTACCGTGCCTATCATGGAAATCTATTGATGATCACACCATTCCTTTAGTACTCGCTTATGTTTTAACGAGTTCTTAGATGAAATATCGGGGTTGGGTCTTATCCAAATTCCATTAATTTCAAACGATTTAGATTAGTTCTTAGATGTAGTTTATGTTGATAACGCTTCAATGTTCTCCGTTGTCCGATGTGATCCTTTGGTTCGGTCAGAGGACCAGAGAGAGAGCGGGAATCATCCCGCTTTGAAAATTGACATCGAAATCGTAACTAACTTTGCTCATATCCGTAATAATACACAAGACCTTTGTTTCCGGTTCAACTTTGCGAAAGTTAATTTTAAGAAGATTAATTGCGAACTTTCTAAAGTAACTAGCCAGATTACAGTGGCAATATTGAATTTAGTCCTTCCCACTTTAATGAAACTATTTTAAATTTATTTGAAAAATATGTACCGAAATGTGTTGTTACTCAAAAAATTAGTTCTAATTTATGGTTTTCGAAAGAATTATGTAAATTAAAAAATAGGAAATCTCAAGCTTCTAAAATTAAAAAAAAAACTGGTTTAGTTGCTGATTATTCAAAATATTCTAAATTGCGTCGCCAATTTGCTGAAATTAACAAAATATGTTATAATAATTATATAAATAAAGTAAAAAATAATATTATACGTAATCCAAAATTGTTCTATGGTTTCGTCAACTCCAAACGCAGGATTTATAATTTTCCGTCTGCTATGAAATATAAGTCTGGCATGTCTAGTGACAATCACACCATTTCCAATATGTTCGCTGAATTCTTCAAGTCCAATTACTCTCCAAAATCTTCAAAAAATGTTCCGCATCAGCATAAGTTATGTCCGACTTCTGTCATTAATGCACCTACTATTTCCGATTCCCTCATGCTTTCTTAAGAAATGTGCCAAATATATATACCAACCCCTAACAAARCTATTTAATTCATCTCTTATGCAAGGCTTATTTCCATCCATATGGAAAGAGTCATTTATAATTCCTTTACATAAGAGGCGATTTAGGTCATCTATTGAAAAC
>NW_017537179.1:371076-396556 GCF_001853355.1 Bactrocera latifrons | reverse complement strand
ACACAGATTTTAGTAAAGCTTTTGATAAATTATCCCATTCAATTCTCTTGAATAAACTTGATCTTCTTGGTTTTCAACCAATACTTCTAAAATGGGTTGCTTCTTATCTTAGTAATAGAATTCAACAAGTCATATTTAACGATACTCTTTCTGACATAATCAATATTTCTTCAGGCGTTCCTCAAGGTAGCCATCTCGGCCCAATTCTGTTTATTAATCATTATTAATTCATTTATTAATGACATATTATCTGTTGTTAAGTTTTCAAAAATTTTATTACATGCTGACGACGTAAAACTTTTTAAAACGTATACTTCATACAGCGAAAGATGTCAGTTGCAAATAGACTCAAACAACTTAATTTCTTGGTGACAAGGAACATGCCATTGAATCTTAAAGAATGTAAAGCGATATGTTTTTCACGTAGATCTGTAGACCCTACTTTATACGTATATACAAAACTTTAGGTTGGAGCAAGTATGCAGTTTTGTTGATCTAGGAGTAACTATGGACCCCAAACTCAATTTTAATCTTCACTCGTCTTCCACGGTTTTTAAAGCTAAAGGCGCTCTTWGTTTTGTTAAAAGTTGGYCTAAAGAATTTAGAGATCYGCTTACCACGAAAATTCTTTTTACATCTCTGGTGAGGCCTATATTAGAGTATGCTCCCGTGGTATGGAACCCTTGTTATCTAGTTCATTCTGAGAAAATAGAGTCCGTTCAAAAACAATTTTTTCTTTTTGCCTTACACTAACCGTTTAAAACTTATACATCTCCCTACACTCGCTAGTTGTAGGGAAATGATTGGTATAATATTACTTGTATAACTCATCAATGGGTCAGTCTGTAGCCAATCTCTTGTCTGATATTAATTTTAACATTCCAGCTCGCTCTACCAGGCAGTTTAAACCTTTGCTTTTAAAATTTTCTAGAACAAATTTCGAGTTAAACGAACCATTCCGCCGTATATGTCACGATTTCATTCTCATTAAAAAAAATATTTTATTTACTCTTAACAAGTAACATTTAAAAATTATAAACTTTAATCTAATTCTTAATTTTGGCTGTTGAAATTTTTTTTTCTGTAGCTGAGCAGCTTAAGATCGCAACGCTTAAAACTCTCTTGCATTTTATGACTCGGCTATTTCCGCTCGTTCGCGGATTGCGCCCCTCGCGTCGGTTGGGCGGGAGGAGGGTAATCGTTGGGTATTATTATAACTTTTCAATACAGTTAAAATAAATGAAAATACAATTCAATACTCAAAGTACACAAGTTGATCTAATCTAATTAATTTTACAGCAAAATAAAAACATATGTAAATGACGGATAATGAATTATCTTTATCGACTATCACTTTATCATGCGAGAGTATAAAATGTTCGGTGACACCCGAACTTAGCCCTTCCTTACTTGTTATATTATACATATGTACATATCTTATAAATTGGAATGTTGCACAGCTCTTCTCTTCACCGCGATGCGAACTTTCGCTTTCAGTACGCAAATTTTAAGGCCGCGTTAAAATTATGGGTTAAATTTTAAATTTTTGGGAGCTTAATTTCAAAAGGCGGATTATGTCGCTCACGGAAACCTTATTTTTCTTTATAAATGTGAAAATGGGTATATGTAAGTAATTTGAGCCTATTAAGCTTATTTACTGTCATAAAAGTTCCACGTGCCTTCTCGGTTGCTATGCTGTCTGGTGTGCTTCTTGCCAAGCTAAAAGAAAAATTCCTACGATATTAATTTTCTTTACTCCCATTTGACTTTAACTAAGCTCGCCTATGTTCAAGTCTCGAACATCACGAAAAGGAAATAAAATACACACAGAGATGCGAAGTATTTAAATTCATTTTATGATATTTTGCATAAGTAGTTTTGGAAAGGAAGCATTGACGCATTCAAGTGCGAAATGGGATCTGCTTACCCATTGCGTTGAGGCGTTGTGAAGAAGAACCGGAAAGACACTACTAGTATTTTACATTCGACATATTCAAATAAGTCAAAGCACTCAGAAATATATTTAACCTATTACTAACCATGCAGCTAACCGTCAACAAGTAGTTGCTTTTGCTCTTAGGAGATGTTATTTGCCAGATTTTAGTAGCCCTTGCAGAGTAATTTTGTGTTAACAAGCTCCCTGACTGCGTCAGGCGTCACTCTGGTGTCTTAGAGGCTGGTTAGAGTGGCCGATGGCTGGTAAAAGCTCTCATGGTCTAAGGACCTCAGGGCTATCAATTTCCCTTTGCAACTATTTAAAACGCTAGAGACTCAATGAGCTTTAAATTTGGGGTCGTTTTCCAACACACGAGCTGTTAAGAGCTTAGAATCCCTACAAAAAGGGTAAAATACACTTAGTAGATCAGGAATTGAGGGAGCCCTTATACATAAATATTATGCAACTCTTCCCTCGTTAGAAGCACCTATTTTTCAAACGGTGGATCTGTAAATACCATATAGCTGGTAAGTGCTTTGCAGCGAAGAGTGTTATAAGACTAGGGAAACTGGGTATATGAGGAGCCCGGGTAGGCACAAACTGAAATTATCCACAATTTTATGAATGAATCTAAGTTAAAACAAGCAAAAACGTCAACTTCGGCTGTACCGAACCTAATATACTCTTCACAGGTGCATTTCTTTTAGTAACTATGTGTTCAGTTTGTATGAAAGCTAAATGCTATAGTAATCCCATCTGAACAATATTTTCGGAGATTATATTATTACCTTAAGCAGTAATCCATATCAAATTTCGTGAAGATGCCACGTCAGATGCCAAAGTTTTCCATACAAGCCCCTGATTCCGATCGTTCGGTTTGTATGGCAGCTATATGTTAAAGTGAGCTGATCTGAACAATTTCTTCCGATATTACATTATTTATGTGAGAGAGAAGTATGCATTCACTCTGATAGCCGAGCGACTATATTGGCTTTGAGTTCTCTAACTGTGTCCTCAAAACTAGTCAAAGAGTGAATGATATCATTAACAATAGCCTTAAGTTCTTCCGAAGTAGACTTGTATGAATACTTGGTCATAGTAGGATCGTCGGTAATTTCATCTGATTAGAAGTCGGACTCCGATTGAAGTCACACTCGCGGTGCGGCTAAATAATATTTTCCTTGCCAAAACTGCATGGAGGAAGGCGAGTTAGAATCATCTTGTCCCTTTCTTCTCTGTTGGGATTTATATTAATTGAAATAATTGTAATCTATCTATAAAGAGAAAATTGAGCAGTTTGAGCATTTAATGTGTACATCAATACGGCAATAATGAGATTAATTGCCATACATAATAAAAATGTACTTCAGTAGATATAGCTGGTCTCGATAACTCCTAAGCGAAATAATAACGTCAAATTTCACGGCAAAAATTTGCTTCATAGACACACATATAAGATAAACACGTACGCAACAAAATATTTCAATTTAAAATTTCCAATGATTTCATCGCTTTTTGTTCTCGAGGTATTGAACCTCCCACTAAGCTTATTCATTATTTGACACAAAGTAATGATATCCTATATAGTATATTATACACCAAGGTATGTGCATTGGAAATGTATTAAATACAATGGGCATATTGTCAGTTTATGAAAAAATATATTTCGAATTTATACTCAATCTATATTCAACGCAAATATTGTTGGTAGATAGTGATATACAAAAGTTGTATCTCATACGAAAATGTGCTGTAATAAATTTTAAATTTTACATACCATACATTTTTAATAGGGATCTACTCATGTGAATAAGTCTACATGCGTCACAGGAGTACTAAGAACTGACACCCGTTTGTATGTGTGCGTTGACAGACAGACGCATTGCTGTTGTCGGTGACATTATACTCAAACGTACGACACCATGTCAGCGGGGTGTTGCTTTGACAGTGACATATTGCTATATTTCTGAATATGGGCGTTGAGGGATTGCGTTGAGTTAATCATTGAAATCCGTGTCTATTTGTTTATCAAATTGTATGTCAAATACAGTGAATATACATATATAGGCATAAATACATAAATAATTCACACCAGAATATATTTCAACATAATCGTTGGCAAATTCTCTGAAAGTACTGTTAGGCGAAGGACAGTAAGCTATTAACTAATAAAAATATTAAAAAAAAAATTCGTGAATTGCAAATATATGTATATATGCGAGTGACATATTTTGTTATGTAAAAGCAAATTATTATAAACTTTATTGAGAAACTAAACATAAATTTGAACAAAAAATGTTTTTGAAACCAGAAATATAAAATTTCATAAAAATTTATGGTGTAAGATTTTGAACTCCTTTAAATTGAAGCTTTACTAAGGCACCGGCAAAGTGAACGAAATTCCGATCATACTCTCTTACAATACTAAACAAATGGTGGAAATGCAATCTAGAATTTAATTAAAATTCGTTCCAACACACACATGCACATTAGAGCGTGTTATTTTTATACCCTTGCAACATGTTGCTACAGGATATAGTAATTTTGTTCACCTAACGGTTGTATGTATCACCTAAAACTAAACGAGATAGATATAGGGTTATATACATAAATGATCCACATGACGAAATGTGTCGAAATCCGGTTGACTTTTTGTGTGGTCGACCGTCTGTGCAAGCTGTAACGTGAATTAAAATTGTATGAATTTTGAAAAACTGGGCATGGCTGAGACCGTTGAAGCTATAATATCCAAATTCGCTAAGTATAAATAACTTGATAATTGATTGCGTCAGAGACAGTAAATTTTACATCCAGGATGGCTCAAAAGCTTAATAAGAGCTGATGCCGAAAGTGGACGATGTTTGTGGCACCGTCAACATTTAGGTGTAATCACTTTTGATCATCTGATTCTAGAATTTCCCGTAAGAAACCCAAGCACCAATAAATATATCTGAATAGAACACAAGTTAAGTGATAATCCATACCTCATCAACTCGGATCGTTACATTATCCAGACCACACGCCTACTTTCCATATAGTATAATTTTTAATACCATCAGATTCTTTCAATTTCTAGTATACAAACCAATCAATATATAGAGCTTTGCACGAAAAGTGTCCTAAAGGTATTTCATCTTGCGCTCAAAAATTGTCAAAATCGAAATATAACTTTTCAAGAAGCCAGACGCCAAATATGTGGTCTCCAGTTCGTATGGTAATCTTTCTGTCGAACTGTGAGATATATTACTGAAATTCGGAAAATTTGTCCGTGATAATAACCTTGCCCATGGCTATCAGTCCTATAGCTATTAAGCTTTTTTATAACCTTCGTTTGTGGGCGGGTCAATGTTTGATTTCTCTATATGCACTGTGTACGAAAGCGGATCGATAAATATGTGGCTTACAAAGGAGAAACAAATATTTTGGAAAAACACAGACACCGTATGAAAAATACATTTTTGCGCATTGTCAAATCTAGACAGCCGAAGGTTGTAGCATAGTTCGACCAACTCGTTCGGGACGATGGCGGTGGTGTCAAGGTGGAAGTGCGCTCTTTTCTTGTCTTCGCATTTAGTTTCCCTTTCATTGTAGGTGTTTGAAACAACCATTACTGGAAACAAACCATAGTAATATTATAGAAAGTATATAAATATGTACATATATAACACAATTTCGGAAACAACTAATATACTTGTACAATTAATTTAATAAGTTGGTTGTTTAGCTTAATTTTTGGTGCCGTGTACCGAATTAAATAAGTAACTGATTCGGTTTCCTCATCATTACAGATAATAAATATAACGCACTTAGAACCGGCACTGGATGCAGGTGTTCCCTCTACTGCCTCAGGAATGGAATTGTTTACTTCCATCTCAACTGCAAGTGGAGAGGGCACTCCTTTGGCAGACTACATGGAAGTAGATATGAACAATTTAACCGCCCAGCCGAATTCAAGTCTATTCGTGACGCAGGGAAAAAATCTCGTTGATCGGTTTTCAAGAAATCGCGCCGTCAGCGATCAGTGGCATTACGCACTCATAAGTATATACTTGGGTATGATTATATTTGGCACAGTCGGCAACATATTCGTCGTGATGGCGGTAGTGAGAAAGCCCATAATGCGCACCGCGCGCAACCTATTCATACTGAATTTGGCTATTTCTGGTGAGTATAAACATGCATTTAACTTATCTTTGAAATGAGAAGTTCCCTGAATTGCAATATACATATATGTTTCCCAATACATATGTACATATGTATATTTTTATGCACTTGCATGTTTATATCGATTTGTTTGTTTGCTTCGTCTTATTTACCGTTATTAATACTGTTATTTGCATTTGATAAGTCGTTCTTCGAACTGCAATAATTTCAGATCTACTGTTATGTGTAATAACAATGCCTATAACGTTGTTGGAAATCCTCTCAAAGTACTGGCCGTTCGGGATGTTGGAAGTAATATGCAAATTAGTTGCCATGCTGCAGGCGGTGAGCATTTTCGTCTCGACCATTTCCATAACAGCCATTGCCTTTGACAGGTATCAGGTGAGTTTCCGTACAATGTTGTTTTTATATAATATTACGAGCTACGGAAAACATACAAGGTGCGTTCCAAAGTAAACTGGCCTTTTTCAACGTAGCCATCTATGTGTTGACTAGTGCGTTAGAATTTGCTATCTTTATCGATTATCCATTGCGAATTTATCTATTAGAAGTGAAGTTATTGCGATTTAAACGTCAGTATATTTGCGCTTCGAACAACGAGTCAACATTAAATTTTGTTTAAAATTGTTAAAACTTTTACCGAAACGTTTCAGTTGATGAAACAAGTTTATAGCGATTATTGCCAATCCCGTAGCAGTATACACGAGTGATTTAGTTCCTTTTCAAAGTGGTTGTGAGGCCATAAATGACGATCAACATGTGGGCCAATCAAAAACCGTGATCATCCATCGCATGAACTCATCAAAAATCAGCCGAAACCTTGGATATGGATATGGAATTGAACATGTCCAAAACATCGATTTATCGCATTTTGACCGAACATTCGACATGTTCGGCCCAAATATCTTGAAGATGAAAGTTGGCGTTTGTTGCACGATAATGCGCTGACTCATCGATCGACGCTTGCGACCGATTATTTGACCAAAAATCACATTTTAACCATTAACCACTTCCCGTATTCACCTGATATAGCAACGTGCGATTTCTTCCTTTTCGGAAAAATGCATTTGCCCATGAAAGGAAAGCGTTATGCAGACGTAGGCCATTCAAAAGGCTTACTTGTCGACATACTGGCGACTATACCAGCCAACGAGCTAAAACACTCGTTCGACATGCCTTTGGACCGTGCAATAAGCTGTATTGAAACAGAAGGAGACTGTTTTGAACAAAATACATTGATTTTGCAGAAAAGACCATTTGTTCTGTTTTCTTTTTTTTTTTAATTCCTGTTTACTTTGGAACGCACCTTGTATAACTACGCAAAAGCAACCGTACGTCAGTGTGTGGGTCTCAGCAGAGAAGCTTTTTTAAAGTTTTCGCGCCCTCGATGAAATGATAGTCTGTAGTATTAGGAGTTCGCTATTTTATCGCTGAAACACAACTATGTGATATAATAATATTTAGTTCCTTTTTAACTCGCTTGACCAATTTAAGGATAGGAATAGTTCGCGATGGAAGACAAAACACTTGAATATCTGAAAGTGACTTGATGGGTATTCTCAGTGCTCTGTTAAAAGAAAATATTCGTAAGTGATTTTTTCAAATCGACACAGATCATTTCCAGCTTTTCTCAACAATATTACGAGTGTGACCGAATTTATAGTCAAAAACCGAATGAATACAATCGATCACCAACCACCGTATTCACCATATTTGATTTCATGTGATCTGGTTTCTCAAACTGATATTGCTACTCCGTAGAACCCGTTTTCAGTCGATCAAAGAAATAAAACAAAATTCGCTGATGGAAAAATTGCGGGATAAATGTAATACATCTGGTGGGGATTACTTTGAAGGCGACAAAATAAGTATTGATGAATGACTTTATTTATATTTTCCGGATACATTTTTCTCAGAATGTAAAAAAATTATCACATTTTTTAGCCAAGAGCCTAACCAGAACAAAGAAATGTGGAGAAAGTCTTAATTAAAGAGAAAAAGAGAAGAGGTGACTATCAATAGATTTCAGTCATTTTTCAGAGTTTATGTCAGCTGAATTAACGAAATTATATTCTGCTATACCAAGTATTTCTTCATATCTGAATTATTTTTCGATGATGGAAGGTGGTTATAAAAATTGATTACAAAACTAGGGCATGTGGTGTGAGGAAAGAGAATGCAAGCTCTAGCATTATCCAGATTGCTTAAACTATGGTCAAAATACCAACTAATAAAATTAGCACTGCACTGGGTTTTAAGCTGCTCAGTTTATTTACTAACAACTACGGTACTTCCACTCAATAATGGGTATTTCAAGCATTGATTAGATGAGCCACGAGTTTAACCAATAGCGTTAGTTCTTTTCGTAGTAAAATAACATTCTTATCCCCCCCACTTTGCTTCATAACGCACTATTTATATTTTTAATTTCCAGCTAATTGTATATCCGACACGAGAAAGCCTTCAGGTTGGTGGTGTCGTAGCCATTCTTGCTGGCATTTGGCTGTTCGCGGTGCTGTTGGCCAGCCCTCTCTTCATCTACAAACGCCTGGAACAGGCAGAAATACCACCACTACTGGAATCCTTAGGCATCCATGGTGTATGCTTCTGTGTCGAAGATTGGCCCGTGAGTCATGGACGATTCTATTATTCAATATTTTCGCTCTGCGTGCAATACTTGGTGCCAATACTGATCGTATCCGGTGCATATTTAGGCATCTATAAGAAACTGCGAAGTCGCACAACGGTGGTGGCAATGCAAACGCCACAACGCAACGCGGAACGTGGCCGTCGTATGCAACGGACAAATTGCTTATTGATAACGATTGCATTGATTTTCGGCATATCATGGATGCCCTTAAATGTTTACAACTTATACGCGGATATGCGGAGTCCAATGGCGGTGACGGAACACATGCTTGTTATATATGCTTGTTGTCACATGCTTGGCATGAGTTCCGCGTGCACAAATCCTCTGCTCTATGGATGGCTGAATGACAATTTCCGTAAAGAATTTAGAGAATTAATATGTGGTTCTAAAGAAAACACTAATGTTGCTCTTAATGGTCACACGACAGGCAGTGGACAGACACGGCGGAGACGAAAACACACCGAAATATCCAAAGGTGATTTGAAGTTGTTGCCCAACAACAATGCTGTTGGCTTACGAAGTGCCGTGACCGAGTCGATAGCGCTGACAGAAAATCCAATTTCCGTTGAAGTGACAACTCTGACTGCGGTAAATTGACAACTAAAACAAAAGCACCGACAACAAAAAACACACCACACTTGTAATAATAATATACAAGAAAGCATGGTTTTAACTGTATAATAAAAATTTAATTAAGAGATCCACAAATGTAATTTATGTACATATAAAGAATTTAAATGTCAGTTTGTAGCAGAAATAAGTAGTCGTTTTAAAATACATATGTATGCATGAGTTTGAAACTGTTTAAAGTTTAAAGTTTAATATAAATAATACTATATTTTCTAATGCTAGTGATTTCAAGGATCAATTATTTCAGTTTAAAAGGTTTCTTCTTTACTACTGAACATACTATTTTATAAATAAAATATGCGTATATACTCGTATGTACATAGACCAACGGTGTATTTTTTTGCTCTCGTTTTCATACTTCTCTTATTCTGCAGACTTGTGTATAACATACACATAGCTCACATATGTATATGTATGAACATATATACATATGTACTTTAAATAATCAAAGAGATTAGCAATTAGCTAATTAGCTCCGATAAATTTAAAGTTGGAATAATCCCGAGGATGCCACTGAATTGGTGGTGGAAAACACAACCAGCTGTAAATTCAAGCTCATGACAATTCAACTAATTTGTTGATGGAAGTTAAATTTTTCTCAGCCACTGCTAAACTATCGCCATCGAACTATTATAAACAAGTAAGGAAGGATCAAGTTCGCGTATAGTTTTGTCCCGATTTGGAAAATATTTGGTTATAAGGTAACCTACTTTAAGCGCACTATACACCATTCAATGAGACGTGGTAGTAGTCTATTTTCGCACATTTTCACACTGGAACATAGGAACATCAAAGTTACATTATATACCAGATATGGTCGATATCGGACGGTTAGATCCTGAGATATAATATAATTTTTCACCGAAGTTCTATATCCACCCGGCTAAGAGTAACATTTAGTACCCTGGCGTATTTGTTTATTGATTTATCGCGTTTTTAGTAGTTCTTCCAACCGAAGCGTTATATCGGTAGCGAACGTTGATATCACCCGATTACATCCATTTTTACAGATTCGGCTGAGGTGCTAAAGAGATTTGGCCTGAGCAAATTTGAATATTATATTTGAAGTGGGTTAGGAGATGTGTACATTAAACCTTTTAGAGGTCAGGGTCACTCCCATGTTTTTTTTTAGCTTACAGCCAGTTCTGAATTTAATGCTTAGTTATGGCACTTTATTAGCTTTAATCTGATTACACCCATCTTCAAACTCGTTCTCACTTTTTTTTGGCAAGAAATTTGTAGATTTATTCATGTTTATTAAGATATCTCAATTTTTACTCAAGTTACAGCTTCCATGGAGGTGCAAATATTATCATGTTCATTGTGGGACTAAGAGCCCTTATTTCATACCAAATCTTATTATATTCTGGAAAATATGACTCATATATTCATTAGTTATTATGGCAATATGGTATTGACCGATTCCGATTTTAATTTTTAGTTCAGAGTTACAACAAACATACATGCGACACCATATTTAATTGGTTATTATTAGCGGTGTTGTAGTCCGAGTGAGATACGAAGTTTTACCAAAAAGTGGACTTATTTTTACTCTTAAGCACGGGATACTCGTGTGCCTAGTTTCATTAACATATCTAAACTCTTACTCCACTTGTCGCTAGCACAGACATACAGATAGATATCGGAAAATCAAAAGCTATATTTGCAACCAACAAGTCGTAGGATGGCAAGCAAAAATTCGCCATTACGTCGACAGACAAATCAATCTATTTGACTTTATGACGTGATGTTGAGCTTTGTCAAAATAATGGAACGGAAAATTTCAAGAAATTTTCTTCACGAGCAATCATATTTATAGTTTTTTTTTTTTTAATTTTGTGGACAAACATTTTGTAAATATAAAGTAGTACTTTCCTAATTAGTAGTTAACGTTTGCTTATCTAATTTAAAAATGACAACTTTTAGTTTCTGACAGTTTCAGTGAAATATACAATAGTACTATGCCAAACATTCCATGTTAATATAATGTATGTTTTATATTTCATGTCCACGTTCTCTTCTTCTCTTTACATGCAATTTTTTCCAGGAACAATATTTGCTGAATTCGGTGGATGTGCTGTAAAATAAAATCTGGTGTGCATGTGATGTTATAAGGACACCATTTCTGTTAAGTTCTATACATATGTAAACCTGACGTGTTCATAACATTAACGAATGAAAGAATACCCTTTATCACAAAACTGTCCACCAAAGCACAAATAAAAAGGCAAAATCTAATTGAACAATGAAACCACAACAAACAAATTTGAGTGATATCTGCTAGGGCTCTGATTTCTATGCATTAAGATTGTAAATACAGATATGTATATATAGACTAGTCAATTATATGCATTTAAAAAAATTATATGATGACTAAATTTTACATCCAATTTATTATTTCATGCACTAGCCATATATAGTACATACACTTATACAAATTTATAAATTCATGTACTTATTTTTATAACATTAGGTTGTCAAAAAAGTCTTGCGGCATTTTCGCTAGTTGGCATCGGGTCATACTATACCTTTTTGGAAAGATCATTTCACGCGCTAACACGTGTTTGATTGATTGTCGTTTCTTTTAAGTCGTTCGTGAGTTATAGCTTCGCAAACATGGAGCAAAATAAAGAGAAAATACGGCATATTTTACAGTACTACCACGATAAAGGCAAAAATGCATCTCAAGCCGCCAATAAAATTTTTGCAGTTTATGGACCCGATACAGTTTCCATTTCCACCGCACAACGATGGTTTCAACGTGGTCGAAGATGCGCCACGTTCCGGAAGGCCTGTCGTCGAAAATTGCGATAAAATCACTGAATTGGTCGATAGAGACCGGCATAATAGCAGCCCAGCATCGGTCAAGAGCTGGGCATGAGTCATCAAAGAAATGTTTATGAACAATTGAAAATACTGCTAGACTTTTTTGACAACCTATTATATAAGAGCATTACTTAAAAAGAAAATTTTGAAATATAATGATAATTTATATTCTTATTAAAATCAAAGAAGATGTGGTACGAACTTCAAACGCGTTACCTAACTCCGCATAACGGGTTGGGAACTATGCCAAATCGGGAAGTTCGGTAATGCTTTAAAAATGGCGTCAACATTAGCACTAAAATCCGCTACTTCTTATTCTAAAACCAATTTTGGTTAACTTTCAACATATAGACAGACAATTCAGAGGTAAGACTTTAGAACACGAACCGCAACATTATTTTTACATACCCGCAAAATGTTGTAACCATTATTTATAACCATTTATAAAATAAATCGAGATAGAGATATTTATATTTTGATCAGGAAATATTGAAGAGATAACTTGAGTAAAAATTTAGATATCCTAATGAAACTTGCGTCAAAATGGACTCTAGAAAAAACACATGTTGCCATTTTCAGAAATCTTCAAAATGTCACAGTTTAGATACTACACTGTAATTTGGTATAATTAATTGCTTAGAAGGGGCTGGGCATCTGGCTTGTTAAGAAGTGGATACTGTAATAGGTTTAAAGTATATATCTCTCAAACCATTAAAGCTTAATCCACCAAGTCTGCTGAGGATAGCCCACCCTCGTACTGCGTGAAAATAATAATCACGTCTATTCCTCATATCACTTTAAAATATGCAAATACCAGTGAAGATATTAAGAGAAAAATTTTAACAACCAATAATTTGCATTTTTAGTCTAAATATTTTCAAAATTATATCATATTTTCAAGTATTATGTTATCTTAGTTATCTTATTAAGTTTTCTCTTGTGTGTACTATAGTTTAATGCATAAAATGTGCATAAGCGGTCCGTAATGCTTTGCCCTCCAAACGATTGTTTGTAACAGTTAAAACTAATCGAGATAGATATATAGTCAGTCATATTTAATTAATTATTAATTAGTTATTAATTTCCATGTGATTCTTTGATTTTAGAGCGTAGAAATCCAGGACAAAAGACAACACTTTGTAAAAAGAATGCATTTGTAGCAAGGGATTTAACAACTACGAACTGTTGAAATCGGACCATAACATTACATGCCCCCAGATATCATTTATGTTGACTCATTGGAAATTCAAAGAAAATCTTTTCCAAATAAGAAAGGAGAACATAGAGTCTAAACTTGCCCTCACCCTCATATATCCTCAATGTCATTTATATCCTATTTAAGGTTTACTTTAATATAAATATCGCAGACACGAAGTAGAATATAGAAGTGGAAGTTTAATATAAAAATTTGCAAACACCTGAAAATAAGGCCTCGGCTTTTACTTTGCACACTGCGAGAGTATAAAATGTTCGGATACACCCAATAATCTTCCTTCCTTACTTCTTGGTAATGACATTGTGAAAATGAGAATTAAAAAGAAAATTTTGTGAGCTAGTATACTTAACCAAAAATGCTAAAAATTCCCACTTAAACGAGTGCACATTTGTTTAGATCTCTCTTAAAATAAAGACTTTCGTGTTCTGTAAACTTTTCAAATTCCCTGTCGTTTGGTAAGTTGGTATACTATATATGCATTGCATCATGTTTTGAAGCCTGGTAGTCCATGCGCAGTGGCAGAGAAAAACACGCACAAATAAAGTTAATGCTTTTTGACATTTACATCTGCAACGATGGTGTAGTCAGTTTGATAAATTTTAATTTAAATTCATACTAAATTTTGCATAAAATTGAAAGATTTTGACGAAAAATATGTTTATATGATGACAGAAATATAATACACCATATTTACATGAATACAGCATATTTTTTGAATGATGTTAGTGATTCCAATTTCGATGAAACTGAATAAATTATTTATAATGAAGCAATTTGATTTTAATTTGATAAGTTTTTACCTTTGTGCGCTTGCAAAACCAAAGAAGTTTACTGTGAAAGTAAACTTTGTCGTCAAAGTGTTCTATGACATCAAATTAAGTAGCGTTTCCAATTTTGTTTGATGTTGTAATCATTATTCCATATCGGAAGAGTTTTCGCAAATAATTTTGGTAACGCGGCTTATGTGTATCCAATAATATTAATAGCAATAATCCATCAAGTTGCTATTAATTCCATTAATAACAGTATTAATTGGTTTTGAATAACATTTTCAGGATAAATTATTTAATTCATGTTGAAAACAGTGTGATATGCAGAAGTTCAATTGCATTATCAAAAAATGTTTAACTTGAAATGTTCAATGAAAGCGAATAGTTGAGTACTATATTTGAATAGTGAAAATATATAAAACTGAAATTATGTAATATAAATATATTTATATATAATGAATAACACATATTGCAAGAAAGTTATTTGAATTTAAGATGATTTTATTATGCCAGCACAGTTGTATAATAAACTATAAATGGCGTATATGTACATATTAATATATTATATAAGTATATAGGATTATTTATTTTAGCTAAGTAATATCACAAATGTAAACTAATTTTTAGATAAATAGAAAGTCATTATTTGTACAGAATTTGTATAACGACCTAAGCATAAATAATAATTGTTACCTTTAAAGTAAAGAGCAGAAGTATACGTTATTTAAGTGCACAATTAAGTGTTGAATCATAAATATGAAATTGAATAGAATTAAAGTTGAATATTGTAAATACATATTTGGGTATTAATTCAAGCACAGGAAAATATTTGTACCAAAATAGCTTATATTTGTACTCATATGCTTACTTTTCGATCAATAAACAGTTCTGTGAGATATTTGCATGTAAACTATTTGGGTGTTAATGTGCACTTATTTGCTGACTTCCTGTAGACTATTTAATAATATATATGCAGATACATATGCTTGATCGAATGTTAAATTATGTTGTGCGTTTTGAATATCTGTGGAAAATAATAAATATCAAAAAAATACCTTTCTTTGTTCCTACTTTTTGGCATATTTAGGTCTAGCGGATTATACTGTTTATTAAATATTCGCAACTATCCTTCTACCTATGTATGTAAAAATAAAACATATTTTATTATTATAATATTAAAAACTGAATTCTGCTGCTTCCAGTCGGATGTTAAAAGCATTCATTTTTGGATCGTATTAGAACACGAATGGTAAGTTCAAAATTGTTATTTATTTCCATTCGGTTCAACTGAGAGGTTGAGGGTTGATTGTTGAGTCCTAATGGTTTCTTCTCCAACGAAATCTAAAAATGTGTAATATAAATGGTAAGTAAATTTAGATTTCTCCTACATGGATACGCAGAAAAGCCTTTTGTTACCAAAAAATTTAACACCTAAAATATTTTCTGTGGTGTGTTTCATCTTTTATTTGATTACAGCGATACAAGTTGAAACCTAACAAGTAAGGAAGGGCTAAGTTCGGGTGTCACCGAACATTTTATACTCTTGCATGATAAAGTGATAATCGAGATTTCAGGCGTGGTTGTGAACCGATTTCACCCATATTACATACATGTCATCAGGGTGTTAAGAAAATATTATGTACCGAATTTAATTGAAATCGGTCGAGTACTTCCTGAGATATGGTTTTTGGTCCATAAGTGAGCGACGCCACGCCCATTTTCAACTTTTAAAAACGCCTGGGTGCAACTTCCTTCTGCCATTTCTTCCGCCAAATTTAGTGTTTCTGACGTTTTTTGTTAGTCGGTTAACGAACTTTTAGTGTTTTTCAACATAACCTTTGTATGGGAGGTGGGCGTGGTTATTATTCGATTTTTTCCATTTTTTAACTGTATATGGAAATGCTTGAAGGAAACGACTCTATAGAGTTTGGTTGACATAGCTATAGCAGTTTCCGAGATATGTACAAAAAACTTAGTAGGTGGGGCTACGCCCAATTTTCCAAATATGCCCCTCCCTAATGCGCCCCTTTGTGCCAAATTCCACTTTAATATCTTTATTTATGGCTTGGTTATGACACTTTATAAGTTTTCGGTTTCCGCCATTTTGTGGGCGGGGTAGTGGACCGATTTTGCCCATCTTCGAACTCAACCTTCTTATGGAGCCAAGAAATACGTGTACCAAGTTTCATCATGATATCTCAATTTTTACTCAAGTTACAGCTTGCTCGGACGGACGGACGGACAGACAGACATCCGGATTTCAACTCTACTCGTCGCTCTGATCACTTTGGTATATACAACCCCATGCTCTTTTAGATTTAGGACTTACAAACAACCGTTATGTGAACAAAACTATAATACTCTCTTTAGCAACTTTGTTGCGAGAGTATAAAAATACCAAATTTGTCGAAGGAAATTTAATATATGTGCAGTATAATTGATTGCGTTCGCATTCCACAGAATTATTTTTGACAAAAAGACCCGGCTACATGTTTTTGCAGCTGAGGTATATATTATCTTAAAGAATATTATAGTACATTTTTTAACACAGTGAAAATATTTTTTCGCGTAGAAAAGAAAACGTTATATCCGATTATATTATATTAGGCGTAAATCAACATGAGACCTTAAATAAATAAAACTTTTATTTGCTAAAAGTAAATAGCCGATGAACATTATTTGGTCTTGAAGAAAAATGGTATTTATAGACATGGTGATAGCTAAAAGAATTGTAGCCTTCGAAATAGAAACGTAAATTCAAATTGTATCAACAGCATACACCGGCCATATGATAATATCCTTAAAAAAAAATTTCGGGTGAGCTTTGCGATGACTAAAAGTGTATCGTTTAATAATGGAGTATGATTACACGAAGTCACCTATGCCCAGAGCATACTTAAATTATGGAGGAAAACTTCTCCAGCCTGCTGAATGGCAGTGAACGCACAACGCCAGGAGAAGGCGAACCCAATTCCACAATCGATGACGATGGAGCAGACGTTCCATTGCCCGACCATGAAGTTCGAATAGCAATTATCCACCTGAAGAACAAGAAAGCGGAGGGACCGATGGATTGCCGGCCGAGCTATTCAAACACAGCGGCGAAGAACTGATAAGGAGCATGCATCAAATTCTTTGTAAAATATGGTCGGACGAAAGCATGCCCAACGATTGGAACTTAAGTGTGCTATGCCCAATCCGTAAAAAGGGAGACCCCACAATCTGCGCCAACTACTGTGGGATACGCCTCCTCAACATCGCATATAAGGTTCTATCGAGCGTATTGTGTGAAATATAAAAGACACCACCAACAATGTCAGCCCGGAAATCCAGCGCAGAATAACTCTTGATAACAGGTGCTACTTCGGACAGAGTAGGCAATTGAGGGGCTCTCTAGAGCTCTCTCTTCTCCTCTCTAGACGAACAAAAACCAAACTCTATAAGTCACTCATAATTCCCGTCCTGCTGTATGGTACAGAGCCTTGGACGATGACAACAACTGATGAGTCAGCGTTGCGAGCTTTCGAGAGAAAAGTTCTGTGAAAGATTTATGGTCCTTTGCGCGTCGATTTGGATTCCTGTTGTTTTTGTCAGAACGGCTAGCGCGTGAGATAGCTTGTCGTACATTTGATTGACTTGACCAATGGTAGGCCGTTATCTCCTCGGCATTGTATCAGATAATAATGTTTTTGTGCACTAATAACGGAATTATAATTAGAAATCTAGATTAATTTTTTATTGTTTTTGGCTTTTGCTTAAGCAATTGGATATATTCAGCATATGTATGTCGATCATTTGACAATGACTTTGATAGTTCGTATTCGTGTAAGCCCATCTCCGATATACATACATATATATTCCGAAACCAAGTGTCAATGCAGTATCATTATTTTACATGCTTTATATACAAATACGCTATAGTCCGACTATTATAAATATCTAGATTTATATTGTTCTAAAAATACCGAACACTAAATAATACACACTAGAAATACAGTATTTGTGCAAAGTTTTGGTCCGTTATCTTCACTGGTGCTGAACTCATACTATAACGTGAACGAATCAGGTGGTCTTCAAAATTGTGGTATATGGGAAGTAGACGTGGTTGTGAATATATTTCGCCTAATACTACGGAAATGGTTCGAACTGAATTTCGCCGAATTTGGTCGAGTAGTTTCTGCGATATGGTTTTAGACCCATAAGTGGCAGAGACACGCCCATTTTAAATTTGAATGTAACCCCTCTGTGTCATCTTTGCCATGAAATTTACGGTTTCTTGTGTTTTTATACTCGCGCAACAAAGTTGCTTAAGAGAGCATTATATTCTTGTTCACATAACGGTTGTTTGTAAGTCCTAAAACTAAAAGCGTCAGATATAATATATATTCATTTTATGCTCTGGCCTGACAAGTTTCATCAATTTATCTAATTTCTTACTCAATTCACAGCTTGCACGGACGGATAGACAGACATCCGGATTTCAACTCTACTCATCACCCTGATCACTTTGGTATATGTAGCCATATATCTGACGATATATACCGTTATTAGCAACTTTATTGCGAGAGTATAAAAATGATGTTCTCTGAATTACATGAAAATATCTGAGAGATTTACCGATATTTTCGGTGAAAAATTAGGTTAGGCACTGAGTTCTTCGTGTTCGATATCAGGGAACTTGAAAAGTTATAGCCCGATCACGACAATTTTTCCATAAGGCATACCTCAGCTCGAATACCCTATTTGTGTAAAGTTTTATTCCGCTATCATCATTGGTTCCTAATGTATATGTTATACAGAGAAGGCATCAGATGGAATTCATAGCGTTATATTGGAAGTAGGCGTGGTTGTGAACCGATTTCACCCATATTTCGTACATGTCATCAGGGTGTTAAGGAACTTTAATATCTTTATTTATGGCTTAGTTATGACACTTTATAGGTTTTCGGTTTTCGCCATTTTGTGGGCGTGGCAGTGGGCCGAACTTTATCTTCTTATGGAGCCAAGAAATAAGTGTACCAAGTTTCATCATTAGATCTCAATTTTTACTCAAGTTACAGCTTGCACGGGCGGACGGACGGACAGACAGACATCCGGATTTCAACTCTGCTCGTCACCCTGATCACCAAATATAAGTTAACTTATTTTAAGTTTTATTTTTAGTTTTTATTTAAACATTTTGTTACAACTGTACAAAAATGCTTGCTTAACTTTAATTTCTAAGTTGTTGGAGCGATGTCCAACCAACTTAAAGAACAGCCGAATTAAAAGTGAAACTAAAATCTAAGCTTATGCTATCACCAACTTAATATTCTAAGCGCCGGCAGAACGAGACGTAGCGTCATTAAAGTCCGTAATATTAGTTCGGCGCTCTGTTAGTGGGTAGCGGTAAAGTGGCATGATGCGTTTGCCAAATTGTGTACCTGCATTCCTGAGCTGTATAACAAAATATTTATTATAACCCTATATTGGACTCTTTTAGGTTTAGGGATTTACAAACAACCGTTATGTGAACAAAACTATAATACTCTCCTTAGCAACTTTGTTGCGAGAGTATAATAACTCCATAGGTCCCGAAATCATTAGGCATTAATCCTATTCAAAATATCTGGATTTTAGAAAACCGTATTCGAAAACATCAAATTTCACCAAAATCAGACCAAAACACTAGATCATCGACTTAGTGGGTCAAAATATCCGGATATGAAACTAGAAATCGAGTGGAAAGCATACGTCGACGTCTAGGGACAATAATTGTAATAAAATGTAGGCCAAAACCGCTAAAACTACTGTCATTACTTTTAATTTATATAAATAATCATTGGTGTACATAAACTTTTTTGGTATGAATTAGGCGCATTTTTAGCATTAAGTTTTCTTATTTGTGTAAAAAACATATATTCTGATATGCAATATTTAATAGTAAATACACATATTTTGAAATGGATAGAAAAAAAAAAAAACACAAAATGTATTAATTTTAAAACAAATAAACGCGTCGTAATTTAATAGAACTAGGTGTATGTATTGATCCACTATATATATATAAATATGTATCAGAGGTAACTACTGCTAAAACGAACTTAGAATTTTGTCAAGTTGCTGCGGTTCCCTGTTCAATTACATATATGTGTATGTATGTATATTATATATGTAGTATAAATATATTTTGAATTTTTGAGCTTAGCAGCTATTGTTGAGAAATCTAAACGTACATATGTAGTAGATGCAGATGAACTTTGTTATATTATTATTTTAATATGACAATAAAAACACTTAACGGGGCATCTCGACGGGATAAAATCTATGTCTTACTAACTGTATTGCCGTGCCTTTTGCCTGTGGAGACTCCACATTGCTTATTGCTTACAATATATGGAATACTAATTAGTTTGCTATATATTGTAAGCAATAAGCTGTCACTTCAGCATTTAGAAGAGCGAGTATTACGATGGTTGTGTTATGTTATTTAATTTTCAAAATAACATTATTCCAAAAAATTAATATTTAGTTTAATAATTAATTTATGGAAAAATTATGCAAATTGGGTTGGGAATGACCGAAGTCTTAAATTTAATAAACTTATACAAGCATAAATCCAAATATCTTTGCTCATTTCAAATTTATTATTTTAATTGGTGTATTTATGTCACAATTATTATATAGTAGTCCAAAAATATGAATTCTTATT
The DNA here is from genome assembly GCF_001853355.1 of Bactrocera latifrons. Lineage (NCBI taxonomy): Eukaryota > Metazoa > Arthropoda > Insecta > Diptera > Tephritidae > Bactrocera > Bactrocera latifrons. Next base: position 375,673 of record NW_017537179.1, on the reverse strand, counting down.
TCTTCTTATCCCAGAAATACATTTGTAAAAAAAAGGATCGACAATCGCAATCTACATCAGCTCGAACCTTCCTACCCTACGCCTTTGCGCATATGATTATGTCAAAATAACAAATGCCCACATACAGATTTGGCAATGGCAATAGCAATAGATTTGACAGTTAGTAAGAAATAGATTTTATCCTGTCGAGATGCCCCGTAAGAACGCGGTAAAACCGAAAGCTTTATACTCTTGCAACATGACAAAATTAAAGACGGGAAAATAATCAATCAAAGATATATACATACATACTCTAATACAACAATTCCGTCATAAGATTTGTTAGAAAAACAGAAATGATTATACGTAGTATTTGGGAGTGGGAGTAGTATTGACCCGATTTTATCTATTAACTATTATCATGCCATCAACTAAAGAAGGATGGAGTTATGTGTAGAAGTTCACGCTAGTGAGGAAATTTCTCTGATTCTGATGGTTCTTTAACATATCGCTGATTTGCGCCCACGCCCCGACGGAAGAGAAGGACGATGTGACCAAAAATGCCTTCCAGCTATAAAGAGATCCCCAACTCTACTGTCACTGGGAATGTGAAAGCCGCTCACCTACCGAACTTTGACAGTTGACTGGATTGGGTAGGTTTTGACATTTCGAAATTGGAATGAATGGAACGGCCAGATTGAAATTATACTAAAAATATATGTGAACGGAGGAATTTATTGCCGCCATTCAAGATCGCTAATAAAAATTTAAAACAATGAAAATCAAAGAAAATGAGAAACCTCCACGAGGAAACATCCCCAAATGGGTTGAGGCTTCGCCGGGGCCCGATATATGGTTTTCTGTAATACTAGATTACAGCAAAAGAAAATACATCAAGCCACCTGGCTGTCTCCGGATCGAAAAACCACCAACCAGATCGATCATGTTGAGAGAGAGACGTGCGTGCTAACATCGACTCGGACTACGCTATCTTGTTGCCGCCTCTGTGCAGCAAAAAGTACAAGTCAACAAACACAAGGAAAGTTCGACGTAGAGAAGCTGCAATCACCACAGACAGCCGAACAATTTTCTATTCGGATTGCTCTCCTGCTTTTTTTTTTTGTGAAAATCGAGATCAATGGCTATCCAGGTTTGAGCACATTCAACGAACTTGCGACGCGTTCGACTTAATTTCTCGCACCAGTTTGGTTTAGTAAGGTCGCTAACAAAAATCCTTCCGCAAAATTTTCCATAAAGTGGAAGGGAATAGTTTTAATATGAACTCATCCTTCGATATTCTATTCCACAGCAGCAATACCGTCTTCAGTTCGCACTGCACGGCGTCTCTAAGGATGTGCATTATTCAATGATGGCTTCAATTGCTGAGCGATTATGTCTACTGAATATGTCGACCGAACCATTTTATTGGTAATAACATTGCCTCACTGAAAATCACACGTCTAAAAACAACCTTTAGTACTTCCTATGCATCTCTGTTTTCAAATATAACCAAAGACAACATTTATATAATATATTGTGGAACCAGATTTATATTTATGGTCTGTTGTTATTGATATTTTGTTATTTTGTCGAGCATTTTTATTCACCGATTCGATATGAAATCAAAGAAAATCACACTAACTTCCAGTGGGCCTACTATTCTATAACTGCAATAAGTAAAAATACAAGCATGTGAACTATCATCATTACCGTCTTTTAATTTATTGACATGCCAAATATAGAAACAAAAATCCTCTTAATAACGACATGTCCGACATACTCGCATATTACAAAGAGATTTTTTTTGACATTTAGGATGCGTCAATGCAGAGGTTAGCGGCGAAAGTTGTTTGTACTGTGCACAATGTTTCTCGGTGTCAAACAAATTGCAAGTTTTTACGCAACGCCTCCATGTTCGGCATAGGCGATGATTACTTTTATCGACAAAACGTTACTTCAACACTTTTATGTGTCAATTTATCGCTGATTTTCATTCACAAACTGTTCGATAGCAAATTACGTTTTTGTCAGCTTAATGTGCCTATTTTAGGATGGGAGGTCTACGTTATACAATTTTATAATAGAAAGTTTTGCAACACTTTGATTATTTCTCCGCTTTACTTGTATATGCAAGTAATATGAAAGTCAGATGGACAAGAATAATTTCGCAATATTCCAAAATACCGACTCTGATGTTATTTCGTAATTCGACTAAAATGAAAACATACAGAAAAATAAAGCATTAATAATAACCTCTCGCTGAAGTGCTGAATTTGAATGAAAATTTTTATTTGTTTATTTAAAAGAGAAATAATTATAAATAATCGTTCCACTTATAGATATAAAGCACTGGCTGCCAGGGCCTTCAGCTTATGTTATAAAATCTTAGTCTATCATATTCACAATTGAGATCGATTTGTATAACGTAAATTTAGATACAATAAAAAAGATAAATTTCAAAGCAAAAGTAAAGGGGTGCATGTATGTAACTAAACTAAATATTTAATTTGCAAAGCGAAATATATTTAGCTATGATTTCTATGTTACTGGCATCAGTCCGTTCTAGATATAAAGAAGGTTTTGTGTTAGAAAAAACATTAGCTCTGATTCGTTGAAGTGCCGGGCAGGTATCGAGGAGGTGTATAACTGTGAGATCATTTGATCCGCAGAACATGCAATTTGGTTTAGTTACGCCATTTAAGATGTGAGCATGTGTAGCAGTTGTGTGTTCTATTCGAAGTCTTATAAATGTCCTTATATTTTTACGAGTCGCTTTTCCTGGGTATATAGGCTTTGTTCCCGCAGGATTAGATTTTTTGTAGTGGTGATCGTGATTACTCCATTCTCTTACTTGGATTTCATTTACGTGTGTTTCAACAAGTCTGCGTATATCTTTATCGGTGAAATAGTCAAAGAAGTGAAGTGGTTGTTTGGAAGCTTCTTTAGCTTTTTTTATCGGCAATTTCGTTGCGATGAATTCCGATATGGGTAGGCATATTGGTATAAAATATAGCTTCAATTGCAGATCTACTGTCGGTACATATAATGCATTTATTTCCCATTCGGGAAGCAAATTGTACTGCCTCGCATATAGCGGCTGCTTCGGCAGTAAATACCGAGCAGTAGGATGGCAAGCAACGGACCATAATAGTAACACCTAGCTGGTTTGTCACAGCAAACGTTGTGCTGGTGTCTGACTTGGATCCGTCCGTATAATACAAGTTCCAATCATCATTTAAGGACTCTAATACCGCATTAAACATTTGCTTGTACTCATTACTAATTGTAGAATATTTTGGGTACTTAAGTAGGTTGTTGATGAGTGATGAATTTGGAAGCGCACTTGGAGGATACTCTGAAGTTTTAAGAAGTGATGAAGTGGTTACGATGTTCAGCTGTTGAACTACACTTAAGCAACGTATAATAGTAGACGGCTTACGACTAGTCTTAAGATTTCGTATAGAACAATTGATTTGCGAAAAAAGTAATTCAAGTAGTGAAGTAGCCTCGGTATAAGCATCATGGTGTTACGCATGGTCCGGTAGTTTATATGTGGTAATCCAGCTTCTGATAGAATTGCCGTAATTGGTGACGTTGGGAAGGCGCGAATGCTTCTTCTGACTGCTGCGTGGTAAGGAGCGTTCAAGAGCTTAATGTTTGTATTAGCGCAATGTCCGTAAATACAAAGTCCGAAGTCAATTTTAGATAATAACAAAGCTTTTGTTATATTGACAAGGGTATTTGTATGTACTAGGCAGTATTTAGATGATAAGAATATTCTATCTAGAAAAAAGACTTACTCTAACATATTTACAATGCTCTTTGAAAGTTAATTTGTTGTCGAATATAAATCCTAAGATTCTTAATTTATTAGTATGTGGGAGATCAACGTTAGAAAAGGTGTGAGAACTAAATATCTATGCAGAATTTAGTCCACACAACCCATAAAGGCCCACCCTATTGTTCACAACACAACGGGAAAACCACGCCACTTCTAGAAACACAAGAAGCTGAAACAACACGAATGCAGTAAAAACACGCCACGCAAGCAATACAACGGGGTAACCGCGGAGACGGAGAAATCAGACAAGCAGACGAAACAACAACAAGCATGCATACGCCGCGGTAAAACCACGCCACTGCCAGCAACATACGCCATCCCAGCAACAGACGCCATCCCAACGCAACATGTTGCGAATGTGTTATCACGCAGCACAGGCTTGGTGGGGAGTTAAATGGCCGATGATCAGGGAGTCAGCACGGGACTGTGACAGCGTATACACGTTCAGCATCAGACTACGCAGTCAGTTTATCCTCTAGCTAGTCTTGGTACTCTGACTTGTAAACTCCATCTGTTGAGGGAGAACTTGGTAGTGAGTTTATCCTCTGACCAACTCGACCTTTAACATCGCGATCGCTGTCGCACTCTTCCGTGATCCGGTATCCTTACGCGGCAAAGGTGGTCGAAAAGGACATCACCAGAGTAGCACGCGAGTGTAACGTGGACAGCGTCATTGAAGCATACAGGAGCGTCGGCAGAAGTAGCCAGGCGTAGTCGTCGTAGCACGCGAGCGTCAACGTATACGCCAGGATATCGTCATCAACGCATACAGGAGCG
>NW_017537179.1:367794-370640 GCF_001853355.1 Bactrocera latifrons | reverse complement strand
CGCCAGGACACCGTCATTGAAAACATACACGAGCGCCGGCGAAAATAGCCGAGCGTGGTCGTCGTAGCACGGGAGCGTCAACGCACGTCGCAGGATATCGTCAGCGAAGCCCACGCGAGCGCCGGTAGAAGTAGCCGAGCGTGATTGTCGTGGTATAAGACAGCAAGTCGTCTAGCACCCAGGAGCACAGCAGAGACGGTATTGTCCTAACGGACCATACGGAACCGTTACCCTGACAGCACTCTCCTCGAGCGACGACAGTAAAACGCAGGAGATAATTTGGTAACTTTAACTAAAATATATAGGTTAAATAAAATAAAGTACGATTCGCAGAAGAGCCCCAATGTTTACAAATTTATTGTAACGAMCCCTGGACACGGCGAGTATACCTCAGCAATTTATACTTGTAAGAAGCAGGGGCAGCAAAAAGCTTGTTACAAGGGATATATTAGGAAAGGAGCGCTTTTGTTTCCGACATACATATGTGAAAAGTTTTACATTTGCTAGGCGATATATTAGCGCCTGAAATTTTTGACCAATTACTTATTTTATTCAATATATTTAAAAATATGTGCTTAACTTGGTTTAGATCTTGAGATTGAGAGAATATTAAAACATCATCGGCATAGATGCAGTGTTTGACAGCCCCACTTATAATTGTACTTACAGTGAGTCAAAGTGAAACTCATACAACGCATTGAATGGGCATTGACTTATAATGAAACAGTATATATGTGATAACTATGAATATTTTTTCTCTATTTTTTAATCACTGATTAGGTGTCTGTATGCAACATAAATCATTATTTTTTTAATCATGCACAAAAATAAATAAAATTCAATTTTTCTCAAAGTCACTCAAAATTGAACATCAAAATGAAACTCATACAAGACATATTTGAAGGTGGCAACTGCGTGTTAAGTACCGTTATGCATTGCTTGCTATTTTCTTTCGTTTCTTTTGTTTCATTTACTGCATTCCATCAGTTGTCTTAAGTATTTTGTTACAATGGGTCGCCAAAGAGGACAAACTTCTGTATCCGAGCGTGAACTAGTCATTTATCATCACAAAAAAGGGAAAACTCTTCGCGAAATCGGTGAAATTGTGGACAGAAGCTTTGCAACAGTGCAGTGTATAATTAACAAATACAAGAAAGGTCAAGGAGTGAAAAATAAAGAAAAACGTAGTACAAAAAAAATATTTAGTGCTGAAGATAAACGCTGGATTATAAAAGAAGTGAAGAAAAATCCTACAATAAGTGCTCCTAAACTTGCATTGGCAGCACAAAAATATTTGCATAAGTCCGCTAATCCAGAGACTATACGAATAATTCTACAAAAAAATAATTACAATGGGCGAACAGCTAGAAACAAACCATACATAAATGAAAGGATTTCGAGTATTGGAGAAACGTTATTTACGCTGAAATTTAAATTGTTTTTTATCGACGATATAATGAACCAATACACTTACCTAAACATCAAAATTTGAAAAGCAGTGCAGAAAAATTGGGCATCCCGGATAAATTTATATACTACCAGGACAATGACCCTAAACATAAAGCCCATAACGTACGAATGTGGTTATTGTTTAATTGTCCAAAAGTACTAGAAACGCCCCCTCAATCGCCAGATTTCAACGTGATTGAGAATTTGTGGAGTCAATTGGAATCAGAAATTATCATATAACTAACCGGACAACTCTGAAAAAGGCACTTCAAGAGGAATGGGACAATATATCGAGCGAACACTGTACAAAGTTAGTTCAATCAATGCCAAAACCATTACAAGCAGTTAAGATTTCTAAGGGATTCCCTACAAAATACTAACGTAACATATACTTTAATGCTTTCTTTATTTCTTTGTCTAATATTGCAAATGTATGAGTTTCATTTTGATGTCTAATTTTAATTATTTTTTATGAATGCAATTTTTGTTTAATACTTTGTAAAAAAAAATTAAAAAAAGTAAGCAAATTATAAGAAGATATTTCAACAATGATAAAATAATTGGTATATATAAGAAACAAGTGAATTAAATATAACTTCTCAAACGAAGCTGTTTTTGATTTGTTTTGTTTGAGTTTCAATTTGACTCACTGTATTTCATTGAACACAATGGTAAATAACGCAATAACAGAAAGGGGTGATCCCTGTGGTATACCATTAAACAGATCGCGTAGGATGGATTTATGCATATTGGCAATAACAAAAAATTTGCGGTGGTTCAAAAACGATGTTATTATTATTATTATATAGTTTTTCGCCAACATTCCATTTTTTACGTTCTCTGAGTACCCTGGAAGTCCAATCCTGTCAAATGCTTTTTCAAAGTCTAAACTTAGCACAGAAACGTGATTTCGGTTTGACAAAGCCGTAGAGGCATAGTGTTCGAAAAATAACAGAGCGTCAGTTACTCATAAACCTTTTTGGAAGCCAAATTGTTGGGGTTTTATAAAAGCGTTTGCTTTGGCAAACTCTTATTATTATTTTCTCCAGAATTTTGGACATGCAAGGAAGTAAGGATATGGGTCTATAACTTTCTATTTGAGAGGTAGGTTTATTGGGCTTGGGGATGGGAAGGATGGAAGCTGTCTTCCACTCCTGTGGATAGATTCCCTCGTTGAGGATTTTATTGTAAAGAGAAATTATTCCTATTTTAAGGGATCGAGGGAGATTTTTACGGATGGGATAGGAGATTTTGTCCAATCCTGGAGTTTTACCAGTCATCGATGCCATTGTTACATCGAATTCACTTAATGTGATGGGAGCATCTGCGTGGACGGATCTGGGTGAGGGAAATGGGTTATTGTAGTTTTCAGAGATTGTTTGGCTTTTTAAGGTGTT
>NW_017537179.1:363604-365634 GCF_001853355.1 Bactrocera latifrons | reverse complement strand
TGTGCACAGCAAAACACGAATATTTGTTTATGGGTTTCTGAGAGTTCGTTGCACTTAGCACTAAATATCTTGGGTTATCTTTTGTTGTTGGGGTAAGGCTTGGGAAATCGTTATTGGGAAATGCTTGAATTTTTTTTCTTTTTGATTTGGGACTTGTTGATAACAGGGAGGACCTGTTATCACCAAGGGAGTGACCCTCTGGAGGCATGTTTCGTGTTGTTCAGTGTACTATAATATACACACTCTTTTACACGTGCTTTAAATGAAAGTTCTCGATGTTAGAATGCACTTACGAAAAGGGTGTGAGAGAATAGAAAAAAAAAACACCAATAGCACAAAACACAACCGTTCACTTTGGGTATCAGTCGATGACTGATGAATATTTTTGTTTTAAGGAATGTGAAAAATCTGTACATTGCTACATACAACATATAACATCTCGTGTTTTTTGAAAACTAAATATATCGGTAGTTAAGTTAGCTGTGGTAATGCAATGATGCGAACTCGTTTTATTTGTAAATGTCGTAAATATTTTAGAATAACTTAGTTGTTTGATATTTTTAATATATTCCAATGGATGAGCGTGAATTTCATTGGATTGACCAAATTTTATGCAAAGGGTTTTAACTTATAGATGAAACTTCCAGACCAGAAAGTGAGAGATAGTTTGAAGACACTGTTTATTTCACGCCACTCAAACTCTTCAAGAATGTTAAAAATGGACAAATCTAATATTAAATTTTAAAGCCAGCAGCTAAAAATGCCCACATATTTAAAAAGAATTCCATAAAAAGCATTTACAATTATCCTTAGAGCTCATGATTTCCTCACTTATAGTTTACTCGCGTTGAATGGTTGTTCATTTATGTTCTGTTGACACGAACAAGGAAAACTAAATAGTTAAAATGAAAAGAAAGATGTATGTTCTTTTGCGTCTCTATTAACATGTTATGTACGTTTACACTTATTTGAATGTATATGTAAAAACAAGGAGGACAGCAGAGAACAATGAAAGGCTCTTGAAAGGTTAAAGACTAACTGGCTTCTTCTGTCTGGCAGCAGCAACAGAGTAGCGATACAAATTTACAAACTTATTTGGAGGAAAAGCTACCATATTCATATATTTATACTATATTCTTATAATGCCATCCACACTTGTTGTTGTTATATGCATGTATGTTGAATGAATGTGACTTGCTCTGCATTAACACTCGTGTTGGTAGCTTTAAGGCATATTGGGGAACAGCCTTACTATCAGTATGATTTTAACTTTTCATAAACAAATTAACGAGATATTCAAGATAAAACCTTTGTGCATCAAACAAAAACTAATTTGAACGATGTCCAGCTAAGCCTCTCACACTATAATGAATGTAGTAAGTCTATCCAACACTAGAACAAAGAATGAACAATGCTAATGAATTTCACGAAAAATTTGTCAGGTCAAAAAACTGAAAATAATGGCTGTTGTAATTTTAAGCATTAGTTGACATAATGTTGTTTAGCAGGCATTTTTTGGTAACAAAATGGAAATTAAAATAAATACCTTTTGTAGTTTTCTTCTTCAAAACTAATGGATAAATCTTTGTTAATTTCTGTTAAGAAAAACGCAAACAATTTGCGCTTAAATAGATCATATTTCGTGATTAGAAAATAGTTTGAAACTTTCATTGTGACAAAATAACAAAATGATATGCCTGCAGCATTTTAATTACTTTATAGAGCTTATTACTTGCCATTTCTCTGCCCACAAGCTCATATACATCACTGTCACATTACAAGTCTTGTATTGTTGGCACATAACTCCTTAAGTCACGCGTAAGCAGAGCTAATTTATCACATGACCGGTCTGGCATTTTTATACCCGTGCAAAACTTGTTGGGCTTTTTATACTCTCGCAACAAAGCTGCTAAAGAGAGTATTATAGCTTTGTTCACATAATGGTTGTTTGTAAGTCCTAAAACTAAAAGAGTCAGATATAGGGTTATATATACCAAAGTGATCAGGGTGACGAGTAGAGTTGAAATCCG
>NW_017537179.1:350110-363079 GCF_001853355.1 Bactrocera latifrons | reverse complement strand
TTTTTTTTTTTTGTTTTTTTTTTTTTTTTTGTGGTAAAAACAACCACCAACCTTCTACAAATTACCGGTAGATAGTCGTCACCTGAAATTTTTCAGTGGCATGAATGAAACAGGAAATAAAATGGAACATTAGGCAAACAAAATTTTAATATTGCTCGAAACTGGTTTACATCTGACCGCAGAACCTGAAAATGGTGAACATATGCAATATTATGTATGCAATTTGAATTAGTGAAGCGTAATCAATAAGAAACTCAATTTCGAATTTCTTTTCAAAGAAATCGTACACCATTCACTTAGAAATGTTACTTACTCTTGCTTGGACTCAACAGAGAAATTCTTTTGCCTAGTTTGAGCGTGTACCAAATACGTAGGATGGTTTTATATTTCGGGATTCGAAAACAAAAACAAATTTTAATCATCAAAAATCGCTTTATAGTTTTTCAAAATATTCTTCACGGGAATAAAGTGAAGTCATTCGTAGCCAAGCCAGGACTATACGGAGTATGACCCATCAAATTGATGTTTTGAGTGCTCAAAAAGGCATTGTGGTGGTGAAGAGTGATTCGTCTTCGATGGTTGGTTTTTCTGACTTCTTTGAAGAATGGTTGTATACCATCCATAATTTACTGTTCAGCGTTGTTCCAGTGGTATTGTTGCGACTTGGCCAAGTTTTTTAATAGTCAAATGTTCATGCTATATTGAACATAACTGTAAACAACACAAATAGCGGTCGGATACCAAAACGTTCTGAGTATGAATACCATCAAAAATGTCAAACTTTATCCAGATTGCAACACTAGTGTTGCCAAATCCCGAACTATAAAAACCAACCTACGTACAAATAATTGTAACAATTGTTATATTGTGTTATAGTATAATGTACATGTTGCACGTATTTAGCACCAGTTTTGCGCTTCTCAAGTCAAACCCTATTGCCCAAAATCTGGTTCAAAATTGAAACTTGCAGTTCCGACTAATGCGTAAAAGCAATCCTAACAACCACAATGTAACAACAAATTAACTCATAGTAAAGACGTAACGATGTGAAAAGCAATATCCATCAAAGAAGCATGAGTTAATTAAATATTTGCTCTATAGAAACTTATTCGTCACTTTAACCACTCCTGTTGATGCTTTTCTACGCTTTCTCATTATTGTTTACCTACTGACTTCTGCCGTATAACTTGTTCACGTGCTCAACACTGTTGTCGTCATAACATTACTCAGGCCCGATGAGAGATGTGGGGGGAGGTGGTGCCGTTGAAGGAGTCCGTATAAAGCCAAAGCAATAAAAAAGGCCAAAAGATATGAAAAAAGATGACTCAACGCAGCTGCAAGAAGCCTGTAAAGTTGCGCAATGAAGCTATTTATCTACATACGTTTACGAGGCGTCTGAGGGCAGGACTTTAAGGCTAACACTGTGCCTTGAGGTAGAATAAGCCAAACAGTTGGACTATTACCTTTTACGCTGCCCCAAAAGCTCTAAAAGTTACAATTAACTGAAGATCGGAGGATAGGTATAGAGACTGTGGTACGTAGTCCTGCGACTCTTTCACCAATTTCCTCCGACGTTTCCAACTATCGGTGTACCATTAATATGCGATGCTTTTGAGGCCCAAGCCACCGTTCCATACCTAATAATCGGTCACTCGATCATGGTGTACATCAATCTGATAATCCTTTTCTGGCACCCCCAGGATTTCCCCGTTAGTCGATTGCACACATTAAGCTTTGACTAGGGTCAGATCCACATGTTGCTTACACCGCAGGGTGGATTCACGACTAGGCTCCATAAGAGAGGGGATACTACAATAGTACTGGGATATACATCTCTCTCTCATCAGCCGAACAAGGTAGATTAGAAGAATTTGCTTAGTGCTGGAAAGATGCCGTCTGCCCTCCCTTATTAAATATCTGTCTTGCATTTATCCAATAAGTGCGAGATGGCGTGCGTCTCTCCTATTTCTTGCCGCAAAAATAGATTCACAACCCATATTCTTAACACTTAGATTACTACTAATAATGAATTCCAAGAGAGACTCACCCCGTGTACGAACTGCTGCTCCATTCTATGCGTTGGACGTTTACGTCTCATCCCAAGAGCAGGGACTGCCAGGATGAATTACATATCTGTGTTACAAACTCTAAAGTACAAAAGAAATCAATTGCGTTCGTAATTACTATACAAGTTCTGGATCTCTCGCTAGGGAGAATCAAAATTATTTTGACCTTCCCTTTATGGCCCTGTATCAGCAGGATGTCCATGATGTGAACCTCCTCGCGATGACAGCGGATACTAACGCCGCGTGATCGATGAGTCAGCTAGACCGAGGTGTTAGTTTCCTGCTCTCGCCTCTTCGGGCATTGGTAGGAATCCTTCCAGCCTACCAGTTTGGGAGCGATCTCCCTTAGTTAGTTAACACTCCTCTCACCCTTACAATCCCACTGAAACATACCACCCTTAAAATACACCCCATGGAAGGACACTAGATACTAGATATCCATATATCTCATAAAAGAAGAGATCTTGAAGAGCGGTAAGCTCTTCCGACTACAGAGTCTCCGTTGTCCCTTCACTTGATTTAGTGCTCGAGCTGGCATCCAGACATCTGAGCACAGTTGACTTTTTGCCTTTTGAAGTTTGGTGGCTCTTATGGAATTATGATTTCGCGGTTTGGGCGGTCGGAGCCGCTGCCTTTTCACTTTCTCGCCTAACGGTCAGATTAGCGTTAACCGGCCCACGGCTTCGCAACTCCTTTTTAATGGTCGCTGTATTTTAGTTTTTACGCCCCTGCGATGCAAGGGGACAATGTTGCCACTAAGCCTATTTCATCTACGTTCCTCACACCCAATCACGAATCATATGGAGAAAAGTCAATCTGGCATTCGAAAATCATGATATTGGGGTTGGGTCAAGTTTTCGCCAAATTTTGTCCATTTGGTCAAAATGATGCGTAAAGCATGGTCTGTCTATTTTATTAAAATAACCAACATATTGGTGGTTATATGTGGTATAAAATCAACTGGAAGTTCGATAATATTCATATTAAGAAACTAAAAGAAGTATTGATCGGGTTCAAACCATTTTTGATACACAGACATTATATTATCAGGAGAGAATTTTCTCTGAATTTCAGTTATACTTATGTATATCTCATAGAATGACCGATAGTTTCTGTTAAAATATAGGTGCTGGGGTCCGCATATTTGGTACCGAGGGGGTTGAGCCGTTTTGGTTCGACTTGAACATTTTTTGGTGGCATAGTCCAAAGGCACTATTTGTGCAAAGTTTTATCTCGTTATATTAATTGATTTGTATACCAGGAAGTGAAAGAATTAAAAAAAAAAAATAAAAATTGTGTTTATGATAAGTAGGTCGCTTATTTTAATACTTAGACCAAAGAATATTAAAAAGTGGTTCTGTACCGAATTTGGTTGAAACCGATCAAACTGGTCCTGATTTCCATTAAAAGAGTTCAATGCCACTCCCATTTTCCAAATTTGATCCGACCTCTCACAAAAGGAATACCATGTCGGCGGTAGAATTGCTGTTTCTGGATTTTTCGTTGTTGACTTATCGCGGTTTTAGTGGTCGAGGCCACTCCCACTTTCTCAAAATATATATACGAAGTTACATTCCGATATCTGTCTATTTAACTAATATACTTATTTGAACCGGAATTGGTATGCCAAATTCGAATAGTTTCTCTTTGCACAGATTGACAATCAGAAGGAATAAAGCAATATTAGAAATTTTTACAGATAATACCACGCTGAGATTACCAAAATCTTTTGTAATGCGAAATTGAGATAATTGTGTGAGTCTTTCATGTGTGCGTGTGCGATAATGGCAAAATCAAACTTCTGCGAAACTTTCTCGTAATGCTTATGTAATCAAAGCGAACATTTCACATCTGAATTCTGAAAAGCAAAATCAAAGGTAAACTATTCATGGCAAAAGTGAAGGAAAGAAAGTGAGGTTCGAAAAAGAAAAACAAACGCCGCAAGTTCACATGGGAATGCTGATGACTGAATCATAAGTAATTTACGCATAATGGTGTTGTTGTTATGTGGCGTTGCGATTGTTGTGCGTTTGTGTGCAGTTTACGCTTTTTTATTGAAAACGAAATTGAATTGACTGACTTAAGTATTTGGTTCAGGCGTTTACTTCCATCAGTATGTGCACTGTGCGCTTGTGGATACACACAAATACATACATACATATGTGTGTACCAGTTGGGCTTGTAAAGCCAATAACACGCGCTTGTGTGTGCCGCTTTGAGGCTTGTGAGCGTGAACTTTTTATTAGCATATTTATGAGTAAAAGTGAAATCAAGACAAAACTTTTTGCAAATATTTACCAATTGAGAAATAAATAAAAAGTAGAGGCGACAGAAGAAAGCCGTTTAAGAGTATATATGTACGTACATACATATATGTTTGTACAGCAAAAGTTAGTGCCTCAGTGGCATACTTACAGTGAAGACAACAAATGTACATGCAAATAGCTCTAAATAACCAATTCATAACCAATTCGAAGATTATGTTAAGTAACTTATGTACATACTTAAACGAAGGTAAAGAAACGATGGGTATAGATCTTAACTATTATAGGCTGAGGCGCACACATTACATAAGTTTTATTACTAGTAATCGTTTTAGCCGTTGGATGTGAACCTCGTTTTTGGTTGATTCTCTCTTTCCCTTCTTACTCTTCCCAGTTATTTGCTTGTACATCTTCTTCATATTTACTAACTATTCTTTTATTGATTGATCTCTCCGTGATTATACTCACTAAGCCAATATCTTTTTCTTTCAACTAACTGCACCAAAACAACACATACCTCTCTAGGTTTAGGTCTCAGTTGCAAATAATGTAACTCTAATCATTAAGAAAATAACCCTTAATTGTTAAACAACTTATAAGCTGGCCATCCGAAGCAGAAATTTATTAACTGTCGTTAAACATTAAATATGTCAGTAATATGTATATGTTGTTGATTTAAATTTAACGATAAGTTTTTTGAAGAACAATGCATACTTAAATCCTTCAGAGACTTCAGAAGAAATCCTTAAAGTAATTTAAATGGTTTGCCATTCAAAAAACCAATGCTCTTTGGTAAATTTATTCTGAGCACGCACCCTTGTAAATGCTCGAGCAATGTAAATGATAAATCACATACTAACTAACACGAAATTCAGTTATTCCAAACCAAAAGTCATTGCCACCGCTGTTAATGCTGATTTTCCTCCTCAGGCATTTAAAAAAAAACAGCTTCAAGTCAAATATAAGACAATAAAGGAAGTGATAAACTGAAATAAAGAGCTCAACATCGCAACAACAGCAACGACGGATGCTTTTAGTAGCAACCTTAAACGCACCGAATGCTTCCGACGCACTGAGTGAACGACTGACTGCCTCTGTTAACTTTTGTTGACGTGACCTGCAAACTGGTTGAATGGACAGAGTCGACGCAAACGACGTAATTCCCAATTTGTGTCAGCACCGAACGTCTCTCAACGTGTGTAAGCCCAAATGATGAATGCAAACACATTGGAGTTGTTGCTCTTAGTCTGTGCAAGAAGTGATGAGTCGAAGTGATTATCATATTTTGTATTAAAATCTCATCCATGGCGTTGGGAAGCAGCAGTGCCATATGTATGTATATACTTAAGAGTCATGTAAAAGAGCCAGAGATGCGTTAGCATGCGGTTGAACTTTGATTAAGCAATCTCTACGTAACAACTGCGAGACGAGAATTTCAACTGGGAAGCATTAAACCCAAACAAAAATGTATTACATCACTTTTTGATATTTGGAGTAAGCTGTTCCTAAATAACTACCGTGTACCCAGGTGTAGTTTCCTAGTTATGCAACTGGCAATAAAATGAAAAAAAAAAAAAACTTAAGGTGCCGAAATACTGTAACACATCTTTATTGTATTAACAAGTTTGGAAGGGTGTAAAAGTATATCTTATACCGTCGCAAGAATTAAAACCGGGGAAATACTTCAGGTGTTGACAAAACTTTATATTATGGAATTCAACCTTTATTATTCCACGAAACCGTGAAAGGATTACAATCGTATTTGGTATTTTATTAGCTTATACAGGTTTTTTTTTTGACAAATGGTGGATGGAGTCATGAGTAGAAGTTCACGCAAATGAGAAAAGTTCTCCGATTGCCATTCACTTGGGAGTGGCCAGAAACGATTCTTTTCCATATGACTCAAGCAGCCCATGACTTCCGGTCTTTGACCAAGTATCCTCCTTAGCCTAAGAACATCCGAAGCGAGCTAAAGTGAGAAGGAGAAACATCCCCTCCGCAGGGTTGTACTTTGGGTTATGACCCGCCACGAAAAATATCATCCCAATGAAAAGGAACAACAAGCCTCCGATGAGTGGTCCCCCTTTTGTTGACTACCATGGCAAACGAAATAAGGACTACGAATTGAGGGCATGCACCTAGAATGTCCGGTACCTTAATTGGGAGGGTGCCGCTGCCCAGCTGGTTGATATCCTCGTGAAAATAAAGGCTGACATCACCGCCGACCAAGAAATGCGATGGACGGGGCATGGACAGAGGCGAGTAATTCCTTGTTACATTTACTACAGTAGCCATATAAAGGAGCGCAAGTTTGGTATGGAATGCGTGGTGGAAGAGAGACTCCGTCGCCGAGTGCTATCATTCACTCCGGAGAATGAACGTCTAGCCACAATCCGCATCAAAGCGAGGTTCTTCAACATATCGTTGATTTGCGCCCACGCCCCGACGGAAGAGAAGGACGATGTGACCGAACATGCCTTCTATTAGCACTTGGGGCACACTTATGAGAGCAGCCCCGCCACGATTTCAAAATCTTGCTTGGCGACTTTAACGCCAGAGTGGGCAAAGAAGGTATCTTTGGCACTACGGTCGGTAAATTCACCCTCCAGGACGAAACAGTGTTTTAGATGAGCGTGCGCTCCGAGGTCCTAACATCGACTCGGACCACTATCTATTTGCAGCGAAGATTCGCACCCGCCGCGGTGCAGAAAAAAAAGGATGTCAACAAGGAAGGTTCGATGTCGAGATGCTGAAATCACAACAAACAGCCGATTCGGCTTGCATTCCTGCTCTCTGAGAGCACTCGTCAACAACTCGGTATAAGGAAGCTGTGGGACGGCATTTCAAACTCCTTACGTACCATTGGGTTTCGGAAAATGCAAAAGAACTGCTGGTACGACGAGGATTGCCATGTCGCAGCGGAGAGAAAACAGACTGCCTACCTCGCAACGTTACGGCCGACCATAATACGTGCGGGATGGGATATATCCCGGGAGTTGAAGAGGGAAGCGAGACGCATTTGCAGACAGAAAAAGAAAGAGGCCGAAATGCGTGAGTATGAAGAGCTTGATAAGCTGGCCGATAGGGGTAATGCTCGAAAATTCTACGAAAAAATGCGGCGGCTTACACAAGGTTTCAAGACCGGAGTATACTCTTGTAGAACCCCCAAAGGTGATCTAGTCACGGATGCCCGAGCATACTCAAATTATGGAGGCAACACTTCTCCAGCCTGCTGAATGGCAGTGAACGCACAACGCCAGGAGAAGGCGAACCCGATGCCCCAATCGATGACGATGGAACAGACGTTTCATTGCCCGACCATGAAGAAGTGCGAATAGCAATTACCCGTCTGAAGAACAACAAAGTGGCACGGGCCGATGGATTACCCTCGAGCTATTCAAACACGGCGGCGAAGAACTGCTAAGGAGCATGCATCAGGTCCACAGGAGGCCACACAACCTGCGCCAACACATTTTTACCATGCGCCAAATCTTGGAAAAGACCCGTGAAAGGAGAATCGACACACACCACCTCTTCGTCGAGTGATACGCCACTATGCCGATGATATTGATATCATCGGACTCAACACCCGCGCCGTTAGTTCTGCTTTCTCCAGACTGGACAATGAAGGAAAGCAAATGGGTCCGGCAGTAAACAAGGGCAAGACGTAATATATCCTGTCATCAAACAAATAATCGTCGCACTCGCGACTAGGCTCTCACGTCACTGTTGGCAATCATAACTTTGAAGTCCTAGATAATTTCGTCTATCTTGGAACGAGCGTAAGCAACACCATCAATGTCAGCCTGGAAATTCAACTCTCTTTCCCACAGGTGGACTGACTAGGCAATTGAGAAGCAAAGTTCTCTCTCGAATAACAAAACCCAAACTCGATAAGTCATTCATAATGCCGGTCCTGCTATATGGTGCAGAGGCCTGGACGAAGACACAACAACCTAGGAGTCGACATTGCGAGCTTTCGAAAGAAAAGTCCTGCGAAAGATTTATGGTCCATTGCGCGTTGGCTACGGCGAATATCGCATTCGATGGAACGATGAGCTGTATGAGATACGTATATGGCGACATTGATATAGTTCAGCGAATTAAAAGACAGCGGTTACGCTGGCTAGGTCTTGTTGTCCGAATGGAAGAAGCCACTCCAGCTCTGAATAGAATAAGACCACTCCACTCCTTAATACTGTTAAAAGAGACGCGGGTGGCTTAACAAAATGTACCTTACTGTACGCAAGCTATCTAATATTGTAGGCAGTTTTGAAAATATTTACTTATATTAATACACCCGACGGGGAAGTAGAGGAAGGGGAAGACCTCCACTCCGTTGGAAGGACCAAGGGGAGAAGGACCTGACTTCGCTTGGAATATCCAATATGCGCCACGTAGCGAAAAGATGAAACGACTGGCGCGCTGTTGTTAACTCGGCTATAATCGCGAACCGAATCCTTATTTTGATAAAAACTTTGCCCAATTTGCAGATGTTATTTCTTATCAAGAGTGCTTGTTATGAAATGGCAAGCTAAACACATTATAAATCAAGTAACAGTTCTCAAAAAGACGGGCTACGAAAAAAGTGTGTTGAACGGACCCACTCGTCTAAAACGACACCTGTTTCTATAGATCATAGATAGATAGATATTTATTTATTTCATGTACAATAAATATACAGGAAACAAGAGAAAAAAAAACAGCACTAGCTCGAGGCCATCAGCTGTCTATAGATCAGAAACTCATTTATATTAAAATCAACTTAACTAGTATAAGATATACGAGTAAGTATATGATATAAAGTCAATATTATATAATACAATATATTGAAAATATTGGGCATATGTATAAAGAAATAGTCACCATGAAAAACGGAAATCATTATATGTGAAATTAAAATGTGACATTATACAAATATACTGAAGATTTAGTTTCCACACAATTGTATAAAGATAACTCATGCGGACTTATTCAGATTAAGGTTTGACAAACAACCGTTAGGTGAGCAAAACTATTATATTTTACAGCAACATGTGACGGGAGTATACCTAAATATTAATATTATATGTATATAGGCTCTGTGTCCAAAAATGGTGGATAATAATGCCGGTCGCCCAGTCGGAAACGTGCCATGCATGAACGAACACTTTCACATGTCATAGCCACTAATGAAAATATTTGATAAATATGTATACACACGTGCATATGTACATACAAATGTATGTGCGTATATATGTATTCGTAAGTATGTAAAGCGAAAACGTGAAAAATGCCAGACATGTCATTTGAGGTAGCAAAATCAAAAACAACAGCGTTAAATGAGTGTTTGCATATGCCAAGGTGTGTAGTGTATGTTATACATGTATGCATTAGTTAAATTACAGTTATCCAGTGAACAGTAAAATTGTGTATCCAGAAACATTTCAATTTCGCTTGTGAAGAAAGTGGATGCTATTTTTGGAATGATTTGGTTTTATAGAAATTCTTCAATTCATACATTTATCCCAAACTTGTGAAGTGGACAATGAATATGTAGCGCACACTCATATCTGATATACTATACAATATCACGTACATACATACAAATATGTACGTATAAAACCCACATATTTCAAGTGAACCATTAGCTATGTAGAGGATTGTCGGCGCACTTGCCGCTCGCCCAATGGATGAGTGGTTGGATTGTTATCAACATTGCCTTGGCTTATAGTATATTTTGTTTTATTTCGGCTTAGTAATTTTGTTTTTAAGTTCACTGGATGTTTTATAACTCAATTTGTGAGAATGACTGAGCAGACGCTATAAGCATACCAGCCGTTGAAGTGGATAATTTGGAAAACATGTTTTTGAAAGAGGGTGATACGAAGAGAGGTTAGAATCGAATATTTGACAAACTTGCCCAATACTCCCAAATGTATGGCTTATAATTTGTTAACACTTCAATTGCGGAACGAAACCCCTACTCCTTAGGTTAGGTTAGTCTGGTAGGCCTATGAGCTAGGCATACCCCAGTTTTGGTCCTTTGGAAACCAGATGGAGTTTAGTTACAAGGGCCATGGGGAGTGCCCATCATTTAGGAAGCCTATTATTGACGCGAATTTCAACAGACTCTGCGGTTTCAATATCGATACCTCCTTCAGTGTATCATAACCCAGATGCTTACAGCGTAGTCTTACTATTGCAAGGCAAGTGCACAAAAGATGATCCATTGTTTCCCTGAGGTCTTGCTCTAAACATTCCCTGCAGCCTTCTGGATTTTTCCACGTTCTGCGGTTGTGTGCTATCACCAGACAGTGGCCAGTTAGTGTTCCGCTTACGTTCCTACAGTCTCTTCTATCGAGTACCAATAGGAACTTTGTGTACTTCCAACACAACGTTTACATGGCTTTTGCAATTTTGCATCCAGGTAGTTCATTCCATCGGGTTTCGATTTTCTGTACCATGAGTGGACGTCCACCAGATTTTACATGCATTTATTTTTTATTAGAGCTAATGTTAATATTTGAATAATGAATGGTAGCAGGATTATATTCTTTCCGATTCTATAAGAATCGACGTATGTTGTCGGTATAGCAGATTTCTCGACTAATATTACATTGAATTATTTTCATTCTGTACTCCTCAAAAAGCAATTATTTACCGTTTTTGAATATTATAATAAGCAATTTCTCTCTTTTTCACTAGCATTTGTCAGTACAATACATATTTGTTACAAAATTACATGTGAGCCAGTTTTTAAAGCATAATGCCATTGATTATTAGTTTCCAGTTGTTGGTTGTGGGTCATTAGCCATCAGTTGCTCAGCGTTTTATTTGTTTTGCTGGTTTTCGCGGTCAATTTTATACTAAGTAGTTCACAACGATGATCGCAATTTTTACTTTCGTATTTTATTCGTCGGACAAGTACTTCGAGTATGTCGGAAGCAAGTCCACAATGTGAATTGTGTCAGTAATGTTAACTTCTTCAACAGCTAAGTATTGATGTTATTGATACTTTTCTTTTGTTGTTTTTTTATTGTCACCTCTTTGTTTGCGGTTTTTATAATTTAGCTCGTACCTCGTTATTTACTTTCAGCAATTATTGGCAGCGTGTGGTTGACCACTTGCTTTGTGCACCAATAATGAAGTTAAATATTATTATTTTGTTCGGTTTCAAAGATATGCTTTATTGTTATAAAATGTCATGTTGGTTACTAACATGTAAAGATTTCCGTGGAATGGGCACACTTTGTCAAAAAGCAGCAACAATAAATAGCTGAATCTTATAGTTCTCACATTAATATGTTTTATTGAGTTCAAAGAAGTACTTATTATATTTTATTAAATCAGTTACTACTACTGAACTCGTAAAATGACAACAATTTTTTAACGAAAAATTTCTAATACAAGATTTAAAGAGTTAACAGATCTTCCTCATACAAATGCAAATATGTGCATATGGCAATTTTTTTCAGTGCACATGTGAATGCTAATTTTTTTTTTTTTAACTTTTATTTGAATAATAAAATATAAGAAACTGATCAGTACATTTGTTTTATTTAATTGAAATGTGCGTTTTTGGTTATTTATGCTTTTGGTAATTTTAACGTAAAAAATTGTAATTTTAACATTTAATATGCTTTCCTTTTTGAATTACTGTCTGATCTGCCATTCTTGAAAACTGATACCAAAAGTATACCCCAGATATCTTCGATAGGGTTTAAATCTGGGCTTTTTCCCACTCCGCAACGGTATATTTCTTGATTTGAAAAACTCTCTGTTCTCTTTTTCACTGTGAATTGACACGCTATCTTGCTGAAAAGTCCAGTTATCTCCCTAAATCTGTCACAGCGGTGGCAGCTGCGTCTTTGGTGTTTCATTGCCGCCAATATTTCTTCGAGCAATCACGAATGCTGAAATTAGATTTCTTTTCGTCGCTAAACAAACGCTTCTCAAGTTTGCGTCCTAAAATTGATACTTATGAGCGAAGCCCAGTCTGGCATTTAAATGTCGTGGCAAAAGCTCTGGTGAAGGTACCATAGAAGTGTATTCTAGTCTACATTCTCGTGGATAATTTGAACAATAGGACTTCTCGTTTCAGATCCATTTGATGTTTACTTTTCCACTGCTCAACAATGCATCCACTGCCAAGTGCTTGATGTGCCTTAATTATTTTTAAGGCCACCTTCACGCAGTCCAAGTATTTGTCCCAGTTCATATTGGGATAAGCTTATTTCTAGTGGCATTTTAACTTAAAACTTAAAAAAAAATTTTATCTAACTATATATCACAATTCCTTTCTGAAGTGACATATAAAGCCAATATGCCTGAGATAACACCAATAAAATATACTAAACAAGTAGGGAAGGGCCAAGTTCGGGTGTCACCGAACATTTTATACTCCCGCATGATAAAGTGGTAATCGAATTTTATTATCCGTCATTTACATATTTTTTTATTTTGCTGTAAAACTAATTAGATTAGATCAACTTGTGTACTTTGAGTATTGAATTGTATTTTTATTTATTTTAACTGTATTGAGGACTATGTAAAAAAACAAAAACAATCGTTTTTCGAAGTTAATGCACATTTTATTTCTTACATGAATAAGATTATACAGGTTTGACTTAGAAGTAATAAGTATTATATATTTTAAT